>NC_053026.1:209087660-209213284 GCF_003073215.2 Triticum urartu | reverse complement strand
ATGTGTTGGGCAGCCCCAAACCTCAAGTATATATAGGGGGAGGGGAGGGGCTGCGCCCCCACCTAGGGTTCCCTCCCTAGGGGTGGCGGCAGCCCCTAGATCCCATCTAGAGGGCGGCCAAGGGGAGGGGGAGAGGGAGGCGCACTAGGCATGGGCCCTAAGGCCCATCTGCCCTTAGGGTTTGCCCCCCTCCTCCCCTTTAGGCGCCTTGGGCCCTTGTGGGGGGGGGGGCGCACCAGCCCACCTGGGGCTGGTCCCCTCCCACACTTGGCCCATGCAGCCCTCCGGGGTTTGTGGCCCCACTTGGTGGACCCCCGGGACCCTCCCGGTGGTCCCGGTACGTTACCGATAAAACACGAAACTTTTCCAGTGACCAAAACAGGACTTCCCATATATAAATCTTTACCTCCGGACGATTCCGGAACTCCTCGTGACATCCGGGATCTCATCCGGGACTCCAAACAACATTCGGTAACCACGTATATCTATTCCTTATAACCCTAGCGTCATCGAACCTTAAGTGTGTAGACCCTACGGGTTCGGGAACCATGCAGACATGACCGAGATAACTCTCCGGTCAATAACCAATAGCGGGATCTGGATACCCATGTTGGCTCCCACATGTTCCACGATGATATCATCGGATGAACCACGATGTCAAGGACTTAATCAATCCCGTATACAATTCCCTTTGTCTAGCGGTACGATACTTGCCCGAGATTCGATCGTCGGTATCCCGATACCTTGTTCAATCTCGTTACCGGCAAGTCTCTTTTACTCGTTCTGTAACACATCATCCCGTGATCAACTCCTTGATCACATTGTGCACATTATGATGATGTCCTACCGAGTGGGCCCGGAGATACCTCTCTGTTTACACGGAGTGACAAATCCAGGTCTCGATTCGTGCCAACCCAACAGACACTTTCGGAGATACCTGTAATATACCTTTATAGCCACCCAGTTACGTTGTGACGTTTGGCACACCCAAAGCACTCCTATGGTATCCGGGATTTGCACAATCTCATGGTCTAAGGAAATGATACTTGACATTAGAAAAGCTTTAGCATACGAACTGCATGATCTTGTGCTAGGCTTAGGATTGGGTCTTGTCCATCACATCATTCTCCTAATGATGTGATCCCGTTATCAACGACATCCAATGTCCATGGTCAGGAAACCGTAACCATCTATTGATCAACGAGCTAGTCAACTAGAGGCTTACTAGGGACATGGTGTTGTCTATGTATCCACACATGTATCTGAGTTTCCTATCAATACAATACTAGCATGGATAATAAACGATTATCATGAACAAGGAAATATAATTAACTAATTTATTATTGCCTCTAGGGCATATTTCCAACAGTCTCCCACTTGCACTAGAGTCAATAATCCAGTTCACATCGCTATGTGATTAACACTCAAGGTCACATCCCCATGTGACTAACACCCAAAGAGTTCTGGGTTTGATCATGTTATGCTTGTGAGAGAGGTTTCAGTCAACGGGTCTGCAACATTCAGATCCGTATGTACTTCGCAAATCTCTATGTCATCTTGTAGATGCAGCTACTATGCTATATTTGGAGCCCTTTCAAATAACTGTTCTACTTGGAGCTATTCTAAATTGTTGCTCCATTATACGTATCCGGTATCTCTACTCAGAGCTATCCGGATAGGTGTTAAGCTTGCATCGACGTAACTCTTTACATCGAACTCTTTATCACCTCCATAACTGAGAAACATATCCTTATTCCTCTAAGGATAATTTAGACCGCTATCTGGTGATCTACTCCTAGATTACCTTTGTACCCTCTTGCCAGATATGTGGCAAGGCACACATCAGGTGCGGTACTCGGCCTGGCATACCGTATGGAGCCTATGACAAAAGCATAGGGGACGACCTTCATCCTTCCTCTTTCTTCTGCCGTGGTCGAGCTTTAAGTCTTAACTTCATACCTTACAACTCAGGCAAGAACTCCTTCTTTGACTGATCCATCTTGAACACCTTCAAGATCATGTCAAGGTATGTGCTCATTTGAAAGTACCATTAAGCGTTTTGATCTATCCATATAGATCTTGATGCTCAATGTTCAAGTAGCTTAATCCAGGCTTTCCATTGAAAAACACTTTCCAAATAACCCTATATGCTTTCCAGAAATTCTACGTCATTTCTGATCAACAATATGTCAACAACATATACTCATCAGAAATTCTATAGTGCTCCCACTCACTTCTTTGGAAATACAAGTTTCTCATAAACTTTGCATACACCCAAAATCTTTGATCATCTCATCAAAGCATACATTCCAACTCCGAGATGCTTACTCCAGTCCTTAGAAGGATTGCTGGAGCTTTGCATACTTATTAGCATCTTTCAGGATTGACAAAACCTTCCGGTTGCATCACATACAACCTTTCCTCAAGAAAATCGTCGAGGAAACAATGTTTTGACATCCTATCTGCAAGATTTCATAAATAATGCAGTAATCGCTAATATAATTCCAACAGACTCTTAGCATCGCTACGAGTGAGAAAGTCTCATCGTAGTCAACTACTTGAACTTGTCGGAAAACATCTTAACGACAAGTCGAGCTTTCTTAATGGTGATACTTACCATCATTGTCCGTCTTCCTTTTAAAAATCCATCTGTACTCAATAGCCTTACGACCATCGAGCCGTTCTGCCAAAGTCCACACTTTGTTTTCATACATGGATCCTCTCTCAGATTTTATGGCCTTGAGCCATTTATCGGAATCCGGGCCCACCATCGCTTCTCCATAGCTCGTAGGTTCATTGTTGTCTAGCAACATGACTTCCAAGACAGGATTACGTACCACTCTGAAGTAGTACGTATCCTTGTCATCCCACGAGGTTTGGTAGTGACTTGATCTGAAGTTTCATGATCACCATCATAAGCTTCCACTTCAATTGGTGTAGGTGACACAGGAACAAGTCCCTGTGCCCTGCCACACACTAGTTGAAGAGACGGTTCAATAACCTCATCAAGTCTCCACCATCCTCCCACTCAATTCTTTCAAGAGAAACTTTTCCTCGAGAAAGGACCCGATTCTAGAAACAATCCCTTATTGCTTTCGGATCTGAGACAGGAGGTATACCCAACTATTTTGGGTGTCCTATGAAGATGCATTTATCCGCTTTGGGTTCGAGCTTATCAGCCTGAAACTTTTTCACATAAGCGTCGTAGCCCCAAACTTTTAAGAAATGACAGCTTAGGTTTCTCTAAACCATAGTTCATCGGTGTCATCTCATTGGAATTACGTGGTGCCCTATTTAAAGTGAATGTGGTTGTCTCCAATGCCTAACCCATAAACTATCGTGGTAATTCGATAAGAGACATCATGGTATGCATCATATCCAATAGGGTGCAGTTATGATGTTTGGACACACCATCACACTATGGTGTCCCAGGCTGTATTAGTTGTGAAACAATTTCCACAATGTCTTAATTCTGTGCCAAACTCGTAATTCAGATATTCATCTCTATGATCATATCATAGATATTTTATCCTCTTGTCACGACGATCTTTCAACTTCACCCTGAAATTACTTGAACCTTTCAATAATTCAGACTCGTGATTCATCAAGTGAATATACTCAACATCTACTCAAATCATCTGTGAAGTAAGAACATAACGATATCCACTACACGCCTCAGCACTCATTGGACTGCACACATCAAAATGTATTACTTCCAACAAGTTGCTTTCTAGTTCCATTTTACTGAAAACGAGGCTTTCAGTCATCTTGCCCATGTGGTATGATTTGCATGTCTCAAGTGATTCAAAATCAAGTGAGTCCAAACGGTCCATTTGCATGGAGTTTCTTCATGCATATACACCAATAGACATGGTTTGCATGTCTCAAACTTTTCAAAAACGAGTGAGCCCAAAGATCCATCAACATGGAGCTTCTTCATGCGTTTTATACCGATATGACTTAAGTGGCAGTGCCACAAGTAGGTGGTACTATCATTACTATCTTATTTTTTTGGCATGAACATGTGTATCACTACGATCGAGATTCAATAAACCATTCATTTTAGGTGCAAGACCATTGAAGGTATTATTCAAATAAACAGAGTAACCATTATTCTCCTTAAATGAATAACCGTATTGCGATAGACATAATCCAATCATGTCTATGCTCAATGCAAACACCAGTCTCGATGGTAGAGGGAGTGTGCGATGCTTGATTACATCAAGCTTGGGAAAAACTTCCAACACATATCGCCAACTCACCTTTAGCTAGTCTCCGTTTACTCCGTAGCCTTTTATTTCGAGTTTACTAACACTTAGCAACCGAACCGGTATCTAATACCATGGTGCTACTAGGAGTACTAGTAAAGTACACATTAACACAATGTATATCCAATATACTTCTATCGACCTTGCCAGCCTTCTCATCTACCAAGTATCTAGGGTAATTCTGCTCCAGTGGCTGTTCCCCTTATTACAGAAGCACTTAGTCTCGGGTTTGGGTTCAACCTTGGGTTTCTTCACTAGAGCAGCAACTGATTTGCCGTTTCATGAAGTATCCCTTCTTGCCCTTGCCCTTCTTGAAACTAGTGGTTTCACCAACCATCAACAATTGATGCTCCTTCTTGATTTCTACTTTTGTGGTGTCAAACATCGCGAATATCTCAAGGATCATCATATATGTCCCCGATATATTATAGTTCATCATGAAGCTCTAGCAGCTTGGTGGTAATGACTTTGGAGAAACATCACTATCTCATCTGGAAGATCAACTCCCACTCGATTCAAATGATTGTTGTACTCAGACAATCTGAGCACAAGCTCAATAATTGAGCTTTTCTCCCTTAGTTTGCAGGCTAAGAAAATCGTCGGAGGTCTTATACCTCTTGACGTGGGCACGAGCCTGAAATCCCAATTTCAGCCCTCGAAACATCTCATATGTTTCGCGACGTTTTAAAACGTCTTCGGTGCCTCAACTCTAAACCGTTTAACTGAACTATCACGTAGTTATCAAAATGTGTATGTCAGATGTTCGCAACATCCACAGACGACGTTCGAGGTTCAGCACACTGAGTGGTGCATTAAGGACATAAGCCTTCTATGAAGCAATGAGGACAATCCTCAGTTTATGGACCTAGTCCGCACAATTGCTACTACCATCTTTCAACTAAATTTTCTCTAGGAACATATCTAAACAGTAGAACTGAAGCGCGAGCTACGACATAATTTGCGAAGACCTTTTGACTATGTTCAGGATAATTAAGTTCATCTTACGAACTCCCACTCAGATAGACATCCCTCTAGTCATCTAAGTGATTACATGATCCGAGTCAACTAGGCCGTGTCCGATCATCACGTGAGACGGACTAGTCATCATCGGTGAACATCTTCATGTTGATCGTATCTACCATACGACTCATGCTCGACCTTTCGGTCTCTTGTGTTCCGAGGCCATGTCTGTACATGCTAGGCACGTCAAGTCAACCTAAGTGTTTCGCATGTGTTCCGAGGCCATGTCTGTACATGCTAGGCTCGTCAACACCCGTTGTATTCGAACGTAAGAATCTATCACACCCGATCATCACGTGGTGCTTCGAAACGACGAACTTTCGCAACGATGCACAGTTAGGGGGAACACTTTCTTGAAATTTTAATGAGGGATCATCTTATTTACTACCGTCATTCTAAGCAAATAAGATGCAAAAACATGATAAACATCACATGCAATCAAATAGTGACATGATATGGCCATCATCACTTTGCTCCTTTTGATCTCCATCTTCGGGGCTCCATGATCATCATCGTCACCGGCATGACACCATGATCTCCATCATCATGATCTCCATCATTGTGTCTCCATGAAGTTGTCTCGCCAACTTATTACTTCTACTACTATGGCTACCGGTTAGCAATAAAGTAAAGTAATTACATGGCATTGTTCAATGACACGCAGGTCATACAATAAATAAAGACAACTCCTATGGCTCCTGCCGGTTGTCATACTCATCGACATGCAAGTCGTGATTCCTATTACAAGAACATGATCAATCTCATACATCACATATCATTCATCACATTCTTCTAGGCCATATCACATCACATAGCATACCCTGCAAAAACAAGTTAGACGTCCTCTAATTGTTGTTTGCATGTTTTACGTGGCTGCTATGGGTTTCTAGCAAGAACGTTTCTTACCTACGCAAAAACCACAACGTGATATGCCAATTGCTATTTACCCTTCATAAGGACCCTTTTCATCGAATCCGATCCGACTAAAGTGGGAGAGACAGACACCCGCTAGCCACCTTATGCAACTAGTGCATGTCAGTCGGTGGAACCAGTCTCACGTAAGAGTACGTGTAAGGTCGGTCCGGGCCGCTTCATCCCACAATGCCGCCGAATCAAGATTGGACTAGTAACGATAAGCATATTGAACAAAATCAATGCCCACAACTACTTTGTGTTCTACTCATGCATAGAAACTACGCATAGACCTATCTCATGATGCCACTGTTGGGGAACGTAGCAGAAATTCAAAATTTTCTACGCATCACCAAGATCAATCTATGGAGTAATCTAGCAACGAGGGGAAGGAGAGTGCATCTACATACCCTTGTAGATCGCTACGCGGAAGCGTTCAAGTGAACGGGGTTGATGGAGTCGTACTCGTCGTGATCCAAATCACCGGAGATCCTAGTGCCGAACGGACGGCACCTCCGTGTTCAACACACGTACAGCCCGGTGACGTCTCCCATGCCTTGATCCAGCAAGGAGAGAGGGAGAGGTTGAGGAAGACTCCATCCAGCAGCAGCACAACGGCGTGGTGGTGGTGGAGGAGCGTGGTACTCCAGCAGGGCTTCGCCAAGCACCGCAAGACGAGGAGGGAGAGGGGTAGGGCTGCGCCAAGAAGGAGAGAATTCACATGTGTTGGGCAGCCCCAAACCTCAAGTATATATAGAGGGAGGGGAGGGGTTGCGCCCCCACCTAGGGTTCCCTCCCTAGGGGTGGCGGCAGCCCCTAGATCCCATCTAGGGGGCGGCCAAGGGGAGGGGGAGAGGGAGGCGCACCAGGCATGGGCCCTAAGGCCCATCTGCCCTTAGGGTTTGCCCCCCTCCTCCCCTTTAGGCGCCTTGGGCCCTTGTGGGGGGGCGCACCAGCCCACCTGGGGCTGGTCCCCTCCCACACTTGGCCCATGCAGCCCTCCGGGCTTGTGGCCCCACTTGGTGGACCCCCGGGACCCTCCCGGTGGTCCCGTTACGTTACCGATAAAACCCAAAACTTTTCTGGTGACCAAAATAGGACTTCCCATATATAAATCTTTACCTCCGGACCATTCCAGAACTCCTCATGACGTCCGGGATCTCATCCGGGACTCCGAACAACATTCGGTAACCACGTATATCTATTCCTTATAACCCTAGCGTCATCGAACCTTAAGTGTGTAGACCCTACGGGTTCGGGAACCATGCAGACATGACCGAGATTCGATACCCATGTTGGCTCCCACATGTTCCACGATGATCTCATTGGATGAACCACGATGTCAAGGACTTCATCAATCCCGTATACAATTCCCTTTGTCTAGCGGTACGATACTTTCCCGAGATTCGATCGTCGGTATCCCGATACCTTGTTCAATCTCGTTACCGGCAAGTCTCTTTTACTCGTTCCGTAACACATCATCCCGTGATCAACTCCTTGATCACATTGTGCACATTATGATGATGTCCTACCGAGTGGGCCCAGAGATACCTCTCCGTTTACACGGAGTGACAAATCCCAGTCTCGATTCGTGCCAACCCAACAGACACTTTCGGAGATACCTGTAATGTACCTTTATAGCCACCCAGTTACGTTGTGACGTTTGGCACACCCAAAGCACTCCTACGGTATCCGGGAGTTGCACAATCTCATGGTCTAAGGAAATGATACTTGACATTAGAAAATCTTTAGCATACGAACTACATGATCTTGTGCTAGGCTTAGGATTGGGTCTTGTCCATCACATCATTCTCCTAATGATGTGATCCCGTTATCAACGACATCCAATGTCCATGGTTAGGAAACCGTAACCATCTATTGATCAACGAGCTAGTCAACTAGAGGCTTACTAGGGACATGGTGTTGTCTATGTATCCACACATGTATCTGAGTTTCCTATCAATACAATACTAGCATGGATAATAACGATTATCATGAACAAGGAAATATAATAATAACTAATTTATTATTGCCTCTAGGGCATATTTCCAACACTTCAACAATAATAACATAATTGGATCACATAACTATCCCTCAACATGCAACAAAGAGTCACTCCAAAGTCACTAATAGCGGTGAAAAAACGAAGAGATTATGGTAGGGTACGAAACCACCTCAAAGTTATTCTTTCCAATCAATCCGTTGGGCTATTCCTATAAGTGTCACAAGCAGCCCTAGAGTTCGTACTAGAATAACACCTTAAGACACAAATCAACCAAAACCCTAATGTCACTAGATACTCCAATGTCACCTCAAGTATCCGTGGGTATGATTATACGATATGCATCACACAATCTCAGATTCATCTATTCAACCAACACATAGAACCTCAAAGAGTTCCCCAAAGTTCCTACCGAAGAATCACGACGAAAACGTGTGCCAACCCCTATGCATAGGTTCATGGGCGGAACCCGCAAGTTGATCACCAAAACATACATCAAGTGAATCACGTGGTATCTCATTGTCACCACAGATACGCACGGCAAGACATACATCAAGTGTTCTCAAATCTTTAAAGACTCAATCCGATAAGATAACTTCAAAGGGGAAACTCAATCCATTACAAGAGAGTAAAGGGGGGAGAAAACATCATAGGATCCAACTATAATAGCAAAGCTCACGATACATCAAGATCGTACCACCTCAAGAACACGAGAGAGAGAGAGAGAGAGATCAAACACATAGCTACTGGTACATACCCTCAGCCCCAAGGGAGAACTACTCCCTCCTCATCATGGAGAGCACCGGGATGATGAAGATGGCCACCAGAGAAGGATTCCCCCCTCCGGCAGGGTGCCGAAATGGGTCTAGATTGGCTTTCGGTGGCTACGAAGGCTTCTGGCGGCGGAACTCCCGATCTATTATGCTCCCGGATGTTTTTAGGGTATATGGAGATATATAGGCGGAAGAAGTACGTCAGGGGCCCCACGAGGGGCCCACGAGGGTGGAGGGCGCGCCTAGAGGGGGTGGGCGCGCCCCCTGCCTCGTGGCCTCCTCGTAGGTCCCCTGACGTGCACTCCAAGTCTTCTGGGCTTCTTTCCTTCCAAAAATGAGTTCCGTGAAGTTTCAGGTCAATTGGACTCCATTTGATTTTCCTTTTCTTTGAAACCCTAAAACAAGGTAAAAACAGAAACTGGCACTCGGCTCTGGGTTAATAGGTTAGTCCCAAAAATGATATAGAAGTGTATAATAAAGCCTATAAACATCCAAAACAGTAGATAATATAGCTTGGAGCAATCAAAAATTATAGATACGTTGGAGACGTATCAGTGTTTACATAAGCAGGGAAATAATACTGCTTATATAATATAGATCATAATAAGGTTTAAACAAACCAATGGAAAGGAAAATGTAATTGTCAGATTAAACAGAACAATGGAAAGGAAAATGTGTTTAAACACATATTTCAGGGGTATATCCTTCCCAAGGACAGCAGAGCATGATATCCATGACAAGATAGAAGTATAAAACCATTTATGTGAGGGGAAAGAAATTTCATGACATTACCCATACAACGGTGTTTGGATAATTGATAAAGAAAATTTAGTATCGTGCTTCAAATATTCTTATTGGAGAACGGATTACCACAGACATGCTTCGAGCTAGCATTGACATGGTTTCAAGCAAAGGTCGGACTTTGGATACTCCAAGGATCCATTGGAAACAACTTAGAAAATAAGTCTTACAATTTTAGCAGTGAAAAGATGAGGGTGTGACCGACGGGCTCAGCCACAATCCATCGACATGCCAAAAAGGATGTATTTCCAAAATTATATGAACAAGTTTGTGTTGGGGAAGGCAAGAATGTTGTCGATGACGACATGAATCATCGAGGGGAAGGATTGTATATCTTACCATGAATTCGATTGATATCTTGGAAAAAGCTCAGAATGTTGATGATGATCACGACACATTTGTCGAGAGATTGCATGAAGATGTCACCGAGCAGAAAAGGGAGGATGAAATGAAAGGCTATGAGAACCACGGATTCGACACAAGCTCAAAGCCAAGCTTGTTGTTCGAGGTGAAATGCTAAGATGAGGAAGATCGACGTAAGCTTAGCTCACCGTCGGAAGTTGCTCCGAGCATAAGGACCAGGTAGCACAGTTAAAAAGTTGACATGATAAAAATATAGCCGATCAGGCTAGGAATGATGTGATGGGGTATAAAGCTTCCGAGTATCATGTACTAGGTGTAATGCCAGAAGATAAATCGGAGTAGAGGTTGGACGGGGGAATGATTTGTAGAGGATAAGTAATTGTAACTTACCCAGTAAATGGGATCAAGGAGGAAATATGGTCGGGACCATAACTGCAAGGGATCCAATTTACGATACCGGAAGAATATTCAAATGATTAAATATCCTTGCAAGAAGCTTTCATGATAAGTTCCACACCGTGTCCGTGGGCATGAACACAAAGGTTCAGGGTCGACTCCCACTTCTATAATGCATAACCTTCATTTTACTTCTCACTCTTGATGAAGCTGTTGTATTGAATTTTATCTGACGAAAAGCCAGTAGAGTATAACCCGCATAACTTTTGAGTTCACACAGATTAGGGAAGGCATAGGTTCAACCCATCGGGGCATCTTAGGAACATATAACATAAATTCCAAGAATAAATAACACAAGCTCGGTAGTAGAGCATGCTTGAGAAAGCGAAGGATACAATTTACCAAAAGCATTATGTATCCAAGGAAAGGCTTACAAGCTTATTGAATATGAATGACGTTGTCGGATAAAATCCGAAAAGGGGGGATCTAGTGGTCCACAAGGGATCTGATGTGAGCATCAATATCCAACCAGAGGAAGAAAGAATGCAAGGAGATCAGATTATAGAAACAACTGACTAACTCAAAGTTCAATTGCAAAGGAATTATGAATTCCAAGACAAGGGATCAGAAGCAATGCTCTGATTAGGGATGGATAGGTAGAATAGCCTTAGGTTTACAATCGATGGCGATTTGATTGATCGAGATTCAGCACATGTTAAAATGACGTCTGAGCCGGAAGGATGAATTCTAGGATCTGATTAAGGATTGCGAGCATTCACAACATATTGTATCAACGGACTCAAAATGATAATGACAAAGGCTGACAATAAGATTACTAGACTTATGGTATTAACCATAATGCAAGCAAGCAAGAAATTCAAGGACAATAGGCTATTGAGGATTTTCACAAGAACGAATGGTATTACGAAGACTTTTGTGAAGTACATGAATCAACTAAGGATGAGCAAATACTCGATAGGTGCACAAAATTATCCGTAGGGGTATTCAGATGACAAGGAATTGCAAGGCAGTAAGCTCAAAGGATTCTCAAAAAAAGAAGAGCAGTTCAGGGCATCTTGTAATAACAAGATCAATGGGATAGAATGTAAGATTGGCAAGTGTATGCAGTTATCCATACGGATATATAACAGTGGTAGGGAATTTGCAAGGGCGATGGGCACAAGTGTCTCTGGAGAACAACGTAGAGTATCTTCGAAGTCTTCTCGCACAGTAGGTGATCATCTGTGATAAGGGGCTCTCCGGAAGAAAGTAGTTACGAGAACCTAGAGTCAAATTTAGTAAAATCATTTAACCCGAATAGAAGAGAGATCAGAGTCCCAAAGTATAGACGAGGAATAAAAGATCCTAATACCACTCAATTGGCGACGTGGGCCCGTAAGACACACAGCCAAGTTAGTAAAACGGTTTTCGGTTTCTAGACTCAACTTCGGCCAAGGAGTTGGAAAGGGGGATCCTACAGGTAGTTGGCTCTGATACCAACTTGTGACGCCCTCGATTAAATCGTACACTAATCATACACGCAAATGTGTATGATCAAGAACAAGGACTCACGGGAAGATATCACAACACAACTCTAGACAATAATTAAAATAATACAAGCTTTATATTACAAGCCCGAGGCCTTGAGGGCTCGGATACATAAGCTTGAAAACACAGGAGTCAGCGGAAGCAACACTATCTGAGTACAGACATGAGTTAAACAAGTTTGCCTTAAGAAGGCTAGAACAAAAGCAACATCGATCGAAAAGGCAAGGCCTCCTGCCTGGGAGCCTCCTAACTACTCTAGGTCGTCAGTGGTCGTCACGTAGTAGTAGGCACCCTTGGGGTAGTAGTAATCATCAGTGGTGTCGTCTGGCTCCTGGGATCTGTTATCTGGTCGCAACAATAGGGTATGGGGGAAAAAGAGGTAGCAAAGCAACCGTGAGTACTCATCCAAAGTACTCGCAAGACTTATATCAGATCTAAACTAAGTATGCATCTGTATCAAAGGAAATGGGCTATATCTATGGACTAAACTGCAGAATGCCAAAAGAGAAGTGGGAAAGCCTAGCCTATCGAAGACTAGCATCTTCTGGAACCCACCATCTTGCAGCAACAGGAGGGAGTAGAGTAGCATAAAGTAAAGTAGTAGAAGTGCTATCAACCTCGGCCAGAGATCCTTTCTCAACTCCCTGCGAGAAAGCAATCCCAGAGCCATACTATCCATTTCTCATCACAATCCAATTCGCATCACAAGTATCCAGTTCTAGTTGTATCGATCGGGATACAACTCCAAGTGTCTGTTACCGTAGGACAGGCTATCGATAGATGTTTTCTTCCCTGCAGGGGTGCACCAACTTACCCATCACGCTCAATTAACTCCGGCCGGACACACTTTCCTGGGTCATGCCCGCCCTCGGCCAAACAATACGCCGCAACCCGACCTAGGCTTAATAGAGAGGTCAACACGCCGGACTAAACCTATGCCCCCAGGGGTCATGGGCCATCTCCCTGGGAACTCCTGCACGTTGCGTATGCGACCAGCGAGCAGACCTAGCTACCTCCTTCAAAAAGGCAGGTGCTTACCAGTCCAACCCGACGCGCGCCGCTCAGTCGCTGACGTCTATTAAGCTTCGGCTGATGCATACTGTAACACCCCGGATATGACTTTCCCAATATGTATTCCAACTCTTGCCGTTTCCGGCCTTAAGTTATTTTATTTTCTCGGGTTCGGGTTTTTGTCTCCGTGTGTTGTTATCGTTGTCATGCATCTCATATCATGTCATCATGTAAATTGCATTTGCATACGTGTTCATCTCATGCATTCGAGCATTTTCCCCGTTGTCCGTTTTGCATTCCGGCGCTTCGTTCTCCTCCGGTGGTCATTTCTACCTTTCTTTCGTGTGTGGGGATTAAACATTTCCGGATTGGACCGAGACTTGCCAGGCGGCCTTGGTTTACTACCGGTAGACCGCCTGTCAAGTTTCGTATCATTTGGACTTCGTTTGATACTCCAACGGTTAACCGGGGGACCGTAAAGGCCTCGTGTGTGTTGCAGCCCAACACCCTTCCAAGTTGGCCCAAAACTCACCAAAACCCTCTCCATCATCTAGAGCATTCGATCACGATCGCGTGGCCGAAAACCGCACCTCATTTGGACTCTCCTAGCTCCCTCTATGCTTATATATAGACCCCTCCTCTAAATTCGCGGATCCCCTCTTCCAAAACCCTAGATCCCCACCTCGCGCCCGCGCCGGACACGTCCGGGCCGGCTGGACACGTGCGCCGCCCCGCCCTGACCAATCGCAGCTCGCCACGTGGCGCTGCCCGTGCCCACATCGCCGCTCCCGCCGCCGGCCCGCGAGGGCCCGAGGCCGGCCCTCCCCGCCGATCGCACGGGCCAGATTCGCGCCGCCCCGCTGCCTCTTCTTCTCCGCCGCGCCGTCGCGCCCAGCCGCTCCACCGCACGCCTCCACGTCACCGACCCCGCCGGACACCTCCTCTCCGCCGGATCCGGCCGGAGGAGGCCGGATCTACTCCTCCCCTGCCTCCCCGCCGCTCCATCGGGCTCGCCGGAGCCGCAGAGACCTCGCCGGACTCGCCTCGGGCCGCGTGCCACCGAACCCTAGATCTGGAGGTCCAAATTTTCTTCTAAGTCCCCGTTTTTCCAGATTCAAGAGCCCTTGTTCATCGTGCCGTAACTCCGCATCCGTAGATCCGTTTTGGGCATATAGCATATCAAAATGTTCGCTTCAGAGAGTACATCATTTCATTCCATTGCATCATTTTCATTTGAGTTCATTTTGATGCCCGAAATGCTGTTAGAAGAGTGTTACTTGAGATTATTGTCTGATCTGCTACTCCATTTAGATTTTTGTCATTTTTGCCATGATTAATGTGTGCATGATATGCCCATGAGCCCTACATATGTTTTGTTAAGGGTTTTGCCATCTTTCCAGAGGTGCAACCCATGTATTTTCGTGATGTGTGTGGTGACTAGCACAAGCTTGCAAAGTGAGGCACTTGGTAATGCTGATTTCAGGGACTTAGCATTTCCACTAAGTCCTTGAGTTGTTTATCTCATATGACCATATGTTTATGTTGTTTCCTAGTGATCCGTGCCTCTTTTGAGGATCATCAGTAAGGATGTTTTGTTAATCTTGTAGTGCTCTATCCATCCATGTCTTTATTTGCAATTATGGAGCACCCTAGCTTGAGTCAATCGAGCTCTACTTTTGCTACTTCATGAATCTGGGTAGATTGTCTACTTGTTAGCGATTTTGCCGATGATGTTGTAGCTGATCCGTGCATGCTATGTTATTGTTCTTGCCATGTCTAGCTTGTATTTTGTGTATTCTTGATGGATGTATGCTTAGTTTGTCATGACTTGCTCCGTAGTGAGTGCATCGAGCTCATAAACATGCCTACTTGATATCTGTTTTCAGCATGCTCCAGTTTTCACTAAGTCTGAGAACTGATTACGTTTTTGCCATGTTCACATGCTTGCAAATGTATTTTCTGATCCCTTTTGGCTCAAGGTCACTAAGGGACTTTTGTTAAGCTCTTTGAGTAGCTCCATGCCATGCCTTACTTTGCCATGTTCAGGTCCTGTAGCATATAGTTTTGTTGCTCTGAAGAGTGCTATCTGATCTGAAATTCCAGACAAGTGTTAATTTCACAAAGTCTGAAATCTGTTTTCCATATGCATTTTTGCCATGCTTGTTTGAACATGTTAATGGATGAATTGGCCATAGCTCAGTGCTAGACTTTTGGTAAGCATCATGAATGGATTCCTGCCATGTATTTTGATGCCTTGTTTGAGTGCTGTAGCATGTTCATCTTGTTGCATTTAGATGGCTACTTGCTGTATATCGCAGAACATGATCATATTTGAATTGCTTGCCATTTCCAAACCGTAACTCCGATTCCGGCGTTCTTTATATCGTTTTCAAGCGATTTCATCTCATCTTTCCAGTGACACACTTGGAATTCCAAGTTGAGGCCAGGTTCATGCTTTCCCTGTCACATCTTGCATATGCATCCCGCATCGCATCCCGCATAGCATATCATCTTTGCATCATATTGTTTGAGCCTTGCACGTGGTTGATTGTGTCCTTGTTGCTTTTTTGTCTTGTTTGAGTAGATCCGGGAGACGAGTTCGCTAACGAGGATCCCGTTGAATTTGCTTTCGAGGATCCAGTCAACTCTGACAACTTTGCATGCAAGATGATCATACCCTCGAAATCACTACTATCTTTGCTTTGCAATATGCTCGCTCTTTTGCTATGCCAATGCTACGATGCCTACCACTTGCTTTCAAGCCTCCCATATTGCCATGTCAAACCTCTAACCCACCATGTCCTAGCAAACCGTTGATTGGCTATATTACCGCTTTGCTCAGCCCCTCTTATAGCGTTGCTAGTTGCAGGTGAAGTTTGGAGACCGTTCCTTGTTGGAACATTATTTTACTTGTTGGGATATCATTATATTGCCATGTTATCTTTATGCATCTATATACTTGGTAAAGGGTGGAAGGCTCAGCCTCTCGCCTAGTGTTTTGTTCCACTCTTGCCGTCCTAGTTTCTGTCATATCGGTGTTATGTTCCCGGATTTTGCGTTCCTTACGCGGTTGGGTTATAATGGGAACCCCTTGATAGTTCGCCTTGATTAAAGCTTTTCCAGCAATGCCCAACCTTGGTTTTACCATTTGCCACCTAGCCTCTTTTCCCTTGGGTTTCCGGAGCCCGAGGGTCATCTTATTTTAGCCCCCCCCCCGGGCCAGTGCTCCTCTGAGTGTTGGTCCGAACTAGAGTCCTGTGCAGCGCCCCCTCGGGGAAACTCGAGGTTTGGTTTTAGTTGTATGGAGCGCTCATCTGAGTGTGCCCTGAGAACGAGATATGTGCAGCTCCTATCAGGATTTGTCGGCACATTCGAGCGGTGTTGCTTGTTTTGTTTTAACCTGTCGAAGTGTCTTGAAGAACCGAGATACCGAGTCTGATCGGAACATCTCGGGAGGAGGTCTATTCCTTCGTTGACCGTGAGAGCTTGTCATGGGCTAAGTTGGGACTCCCCTGCAGGGATTTGAACTTTCGAAAGCCGTGCTCGCGGTTATGGGCAGATGGGAATTTGTTAATGTCCGGTTGTAGATAACTTGAACCTTAACTTAATTAAAATGAATCAACTGAGTGTGTTACCGTGATGGCCTCTTCTCGGCCGAGTCCGGGAAGTGGACACGGTGTTGGAGTAATGTTTGCGCAGGTTGTCCTCTAGTTTCTCGCTCGCGCTTTGCCTCCTCTTCTCGCTCTCTTTTGCGAACAGGTTAGCCACCATATATGCTAGTCGCTTGCTGCAGCTCCACATATTTACCTTGCCTTACCTATTAAGCTTAAATAGTCTTGATCGCGAGGGTGCGAGATTGCTGAGTCCCTGTGGCTCACAGATTACTATTACACCAGATGCAGGGCCTGATGATTCCGCTCCAGGTGACGCGCTTGAGCTCAAGTGGGAGTTCGACGAGGACTCTCAACGATACTATGTGTCTTTTCCTGATGATCAGTAGTGGTGCCCAATTGGGGTGATCGGGACCGTGTCGCATGTTGGGTTATCTTTTATTTTGGCGCCGTAGTCGGGCCATGAGTGTTTGGATGATGTAATGTTATTTATGTACCTTGATTGACGTGGCGAGTGTAAGCCAACTATGTTATCTCCCCTTTATTATTTATATTACATGGGATGTTGTGAAGATTGCCTTACTTGCGACATATGCCTTCAATGCGATTATGCCTCTAAGTCGTGCCTCGACACATGGGAGATATAGTCGCATCGAGGGTGTTACACATACGACGCAGAACGCCCATACTATGCCCACGTGATGGTTAGTGCTATCAGGCCAGAGGCCCCTCGGATCAAATATCCAAATCGTAGTGGATTAGGAGCACGCGGTAACAAGGAGAGACTCACGAAAGATGTGACCCCGTTGCCCCGTCTCGAGTACTTGCGCCAAGGGCTAAGAATGTCCGGCCACGCCTCGTAAGTATCTCGTGGGCACCTTCCAGGTCAACCCGACTCCACATCACTCGCTATTAAGCTCGCACGGGTACCCCTCAGGGTCGACCCGTCTTTAGTAACATGGTTCAGTGTAAAGTCATAGTAATCATAGTAACTAGGTGTCTAACACCAAAGAGAAAACCCGAGGAATCATCCCCGGTGAATTCCACTCGATGTTATCATCAAGGTGAACGTAAGAGGATCCACCCTCGAGCTTCACACTTGCGGGGTTGCACGACGGAGCCGTAACGGAAGTGGTTAAGGAGGAAATCACCCTCGATGACCATGACCGAATAGCTACACTACAGAGATCTCATCAGGAGTGGTGTAAGAGGGTCCACCCTCGGCACTCGATAGTAACTCTGCAGAGTCGTACAACTAGGGGGGTAATGTGCGGTGTCGGGGTCTGGACATCGATCACGTTGATCGAGTCATCGAACATAAAGCGGGGCAACTGGGACAAGGTGGGAGTCACTGATGGATCACTAACCAACCTATACTAAGCAGTTTAGGATAAGAAGGTAAGGTAACAATAAGCAAGTAACAAAAACAGGCTATGCATCAGAGTAGGATCATACAGAAAGCAGTAGCAGTTCTAATGCAAGCATGAGAGGGAAAGAAATGGGCGATATCGGAATGCTCAAGGAGGGTTTGCTTGCCTGGTTGCTCTGGCAAGGAGGGGTCGTCGTCGACGTAGTCGATCACAGGGGCTGCATCGGTCTCGGGGTCTACCGGAGAGAAGAGGGGGAAGAAACAGTAAATACAGAGCAAACAATGCATCACAAAATATAACAAGGCAAAACGCGGTGCCATGGGTGACCTAACGCAGTACTAGGCGATAATGGTGAAGGGGAGAAACATCCGGGGAAAAATCCCCGGTGTTCCGCGTTTTCGGACAGATGAATCGGAGGGGGAAAGTTGCGTGTTCGCTATGCTAGGGATGCGTGGCGGACGAACGAGTTGCGTATCCGGATTCGTCTCGTCGTCCTAAGCAACTTTCATGTACAAAGTTTTTTGATCCGAGCTACGGTTTATTTAATATGATTTTTCAAAGTTTTATTAATATTCCAAAATTGTTTTAATTATTTATTTTGAATTTAAATAAGGCTGATTCTTTTTATACCCAGACCGGGCCAACCATAGTCAATGACATGTGGGGCCAGTCAAAGCCCAGTCAGCAGGTCAACAGTGAACAGTCAAGGTTGACCTTGGTCAAAGTGTGAACAGTTTTAGTGGGGCCTACATGTCATAGATACTGTGTCTATTAAGTCAATTAATTAGAGATAACCAACAGGGGTGGTCCACATGTCATTTGCTATTAAAGTAAATTAGCACTAATTTAACACTAACTAATCTAATCCTAATCTATACCAATATAAAAAGACCCAGTGAGGCAGATCCAATAGATCTCGGCCATCCATTCGCATTCATCCAACAGTTGTTATTGTCCTAATGGTGAGCGACTAAACGCGTTTAGCGCTAAACACAACTTTCTCTTCTGTGATCACCTTTCTTTGGCACGAAAGAAAAGAAGCTGCCCGCGATCAGTCAAGAAAGAAAGAAAGGAAAGTACTTTCTCTTCCGTGGTCACATTCCTTTGGCACGAAAGGAAATAAACTTCCCACGTCAATCAAGAAAGAAAGAAAGGAAAGTAACCGCTGCATCATCGCATCTCCCCCAATCGCCTCCGGCCACCGCACCTTCATGACACCTCCCCCATCGCCTCGAGCCGCCGCACCTTGAAGGATGCCGGCTCCCCCATCTTTGTGTTGCCCCAACCCATCGCCTCGCCTTGCCTCAGCCGTCGGCGGCGCCGCCTCCTACACCGCTTGGCCGGTCGTTGGCGGCGACGCCTCCTCCTACACCACCTGGCTTGGCTGCCAGGGACGGCACATCCTCCTACAGCCAGCCATCTGGAAGCCGCCTCCTACACCGCCTAGTAGGTCATCGGGGACACCTCATGTTCCTCGGTGTTATTCACCGTCCATCTGGGCGGCTCCGCGGACAACTGCCTCACTAGCTTCGTAGCCTCGACATCCTCCAACCGGATCCTTTGATCTCCTTCTTGGCAGGGAGAATGGCGAGCAATAGAGTCGGCGGTGGTCTCCCTGTTTGGCTCTCACTCTATCTATCATGCTTGGTGCCCTTCCGAGGTCGACATCGACCAGGTGTCGGCTGACGCTGCCTCCCGGGTTCTCAGCTTCCACAGGGTGCATCCACCCGGCCGGGAACCAACCCAGGCTCAAGGGACGACCATGGCCGTTGGATCTATCATTGCGTTAAGTTTGGCCAGTTACATGCCCTTGCCACGCACCAGCCGCTAGGTATCATATTGATCTGATGTCCTTTTCTTTTCCATTGTGTTTATCGAAATCTGACCAGACTCGCGTTTTCAGCTCATTAGCAATTTCAAATGTGTAGACGTCTACCTATGCATTTGTTCTCACCAAGATGAAGGGAACTGGATAGTATTGTCCATATGATAAAACCAAGTCAATGTGATTAATCAAGTACATTCACAAGCAGTCTGGTATAAAACTAAACTTCATGTTATCATGTAGATGCTTATTATTTCATTTTGCCTTACTATAAAGGTGCATATTGATGATCTTATAGATGTTGTTACTTATATGAAAGGGCACAAAAATAGATAGTAGTACTGCAAATCTTGGAGTGGTTGCTATACTGAAGCTAATATTCTGAACCTGAGGTGACAAGATGTAGGATCTTTGCTGGTTGCAACAAGCCCCATTTGAGAGGTCCATCATATTGGTGAAGGAAAATTGATAGCTCATTGCTCAGGTCTTAAACTTTTTAAAAGATAGTCAGTGATGTCAGTACAATAAATTCAGAGATGGCATATTTATCGTATGTAACTTATGGTAATCTGGAAAAAAAACATCGTGACAACTAGCCATTGGTAAGTCTATGTGCTCTACTTTTTTCCTTCTACTAGGCATCAAGATCAGTAAAATATCTTCATGCTTCTCCACTAGAGTGGGTCGGATGATTGATTTCACTGGAATTTGCGCGTACTCAAGTCATGGCTTATGCAAAGTTACTTTACAGTTTTATTTTGCGAAAATGCCTAACGGAGACCAAGCTCCATGGAGACCTTTATTTGAAAACTTCAAAATTTGAACTTTTCAATTTCAAAAAATTCTATAAATAAATACACATATACCTAGATACATAATGTACATGCGTGGAATTTTTTAGATGGAAAAACATTAAAATGTGAGCTACACAAAAAAGACAAATCTGGGGCTTTTAGCATATGTATTGTTCATCTTCAAAGTCCATGGTTTTGTTTTTTTGTGCAGCTCGCAATTCAAGGTATTTCATCCTGAATTTTTTCACACATGCACTTTACATCCTTGCATACATGTGTATATTTTTCTGATTTTTTTAAAACTGAAATTTATGAAAAAATTTCTAAATAAAGGGCTCCATGGAGGTCGGTCTCCAAAATGCTCTACTCTTTATTTTGTTGCTATTAAATACTTCATAAGTCTGTGTTTTGTATAATTGATTGAATGGTTTTTTTTTGTGGTTTCATATGATGAGTTTGTCAAAATCGGGATTAAGTATAGGCATGTGGTATTAGGTATCACGTGCTATTAAATAACATTCATGGATCAAATGTAGTGATATTAATTCATTTCTTAATACTTCATCAATTTGGCAAATGTCAGAGATAATTGAAGGTTGCACATATGTCCGCATATAACCACTATGACACAAATATACTATTAGAGATGTGTTCTCTGAAGGACAAAGGGTATCTTGATGCAAGATGGGAGGCATAAGAAGATTACACATGCACGCACGTGCGAATTTACTAGTTAAACAAGGGGCCGGCCGTACTGGACAATGGTCCAGCCAGCCACAAACACAACACACAAACCACGCAACACACTTGGATGGACATGGCTAGTAGCAGTAGCAGCCGGTGGCACAGGCAGTAGGAGCACCAACAGCGGAGCAGCGTTAGCAGCGGCAGCAGCACACAGCAGCAAAACTGCACTAGCAGGAGAAACGGCGGCGGCGGCGGCAACTAGCATCGACGTAAGTAGCAGCAGAGCAACAGCAACAGAAGAGCAGCAGGGGCACGTCCATGCGCGGGTGCACACGCGGATTGGCGCGGGGGCACGGCAGTGCGCGGCCAGAGATGGGCGTGGGCGCGGGCGGGCGCGTCCGCGCAACAAGATGGGGCGCTTGACTACGGCGGCTACGGCGGTGGATCGAGCGGGCAAAGGGGGGATCGGCGCGGCTCACCGAGAGGAAGTCCGGGGACGTGCTTGCGACAGTCGGGGTGGCGCGGTGGTGTAGATCGACGGCGAGATGCCACGGCCGTGGCGGAGAAACCGGCTCGATCCCGAGCGGACGGTGTGGCTCCGGTCAAACGGATGCACGTGGATGAAGGAGTCGGCTACGAGGAAGTCCCTGGAAAACCTTCCGGTCGCCGGGGAGGTCAGTGGCCACGGGGACGGCGACGACGCGTCGACGGCAGCTTGGGCACAAGTCCGAGGGAAAACGTGAGTGGGAGTGGGGGATTTCGGGGGCTAGGGTTCGTCAACGGTGTCGGGGAAAGTCTTATACATCTCCAGGAGCGCTCGGATGATCGACACGAGGCAATCTGGACATGGACGGCGTGTGCACGCGTGCACAGTGCCATGGCGCCCTTGCCTCTGCCTTCCTCCTGTACGTGAAGTAGGAGAAGGCCGGTGGTGGGCTAGGTAGTGCTACTGTAGCACTGGGCCTATAGTGCACAGTGGTGCATTTGCTCTTTTTCCTTTTATATCTCTGTTATATATTTTTCTTTTCTATTTTAGATGGCTACTAAATGAACTTTGTTAAAAGCGAGACTTGTCACGAAAACACTTTGCAATATTAGGGGGCTGTCCACAAAGTTTGTGGGCATTTTGAGAAGGTTCTAAATATTTTTTCTAAATTGCAAAGGTCACTAAAATTGATGCTGGTCCAATTCTTGTTAGGTTAGGGGCATTTTAAATAATCAATTAATGTTGATTCCTACTGTACAATTACTAGAGGAATATTTAGAATATTGTACACATTTTTGTCCTAGTGTTTGGTAAAATAATTTCTGGACTTTATAATTTAAATTTGAATTTGAACCAAATTGAGAGTGACTTAATCATGTCATCATGATGACATGGCACATTAGCATGTGGTCACTATAGCTAACCACTAGGGGTGTTACAGCATATCTATTTACTTTTATGTTATTTTAATTTTATTTTGAGTCATCAACTTCTCAAACAAGCACCATACCTGAGAGCAGTATTGTCATCCTCATGCATTGTATATAGTTAATGTTGAATGCATCATGACTGGATCTCTTCTATGTTTAGTCGCTGCATGAACTTTGAAGGTGCTCTGCATTTATGTTTTGCGGTCTCAGAAAGGGCTAGCGAGATAACATTATTGTCATATTATATCATGATTGTTTTGATAAAGTGTTGGCATTTGAGATATCTTATTATTGCTCGCTAGTTGATTATGCCATTAATATGAGTGAATTTAATTTCTAAGAGTTATTGTTTGCATGGTTAGTCATGATCTTTGCTGAAAACCTGGGTGCTATTTAAGCATATATATGGACACAAGAACAAAACAGTTCGTAAAAGTTTTTTCTTTATCACTTTTAGTTTATCAACTAAATTACTTGAGGACAAGCAGTGGGTTAAGCTTGGGGGAGTTGATACGTCTCCATCGTATCTACTTTTCCTAATGCTATTGCTCTTGTTTTGGACTCTAATTTGCATGATTTGAATGAAACTAACCCGGACTGACGTTGTTTTCAGCAAAACTACCATGGTGTTGTTTTTGTGCAGAAATAAAAGTTCTCGGAATTGGATGAAACTTTTTGAAAAATTATTTTGGAATAAATAAAAAATACTGGAACCAAGACCCATTAGAGGGGGGCAGCTTCCCACTAGGCACCAGGACGCGCCACCCCCCTCCGGTACGCCCTGGTGGGTAGTGGGGCCCACGAGGCTCCACTAACCCTAATTTCAGCCCTATAAATTCATGTTTTTGGAGAAAAAATAGAAGAGAAAGTTTCATCGTGTTTTACAATACGGAGTCGGTGCCACCTCCTGTTCTTCATCGGGAGGTCAGATCTGGAGTCCGTTCGGGGCTCCGGAGAGGGGGATCTTTCGTCTTCGACATCATCAACCATCCTCCATCACAATTTTATGATGCTCATAGCTAGGAGTGAGTAATTCCTTCGTAGGCTTGCTGGATGGTGATGGGTTGGATGAGATTCATCATGTAATCGAGTTAGTTTTGTTAGGGCTTGATCCCTAGTATCCACTATGTTCCGAGATTGATGTTGTTATGACTTCGCTATGCTTAATGCTTGTCACTAGGGCTCGAGTGCCATGATTTCAGATATGAACCATTTATGTTTTCACCATTAAATCTATGTTTGTGATCCGATCTTGCAAGTTATATGCACCTATTACGTGTTATGATCTGTAAACCCCAAGGTGACAGTAATTGGGATACTTTCCGGTGATGACCGTAGTTTGAGGACTTCATGTATTCATCATGTGTTAATGCTTTGTTCCGGTTCTCTATTAAAAGGAGGCCTTAACATCCCTTAGTTTCCTTATGGACCCCGCTACCACGGGAGGGTAGGACAAAAGATGTCATGCAATTTCTTTTCCATAAGCATGTATGACTATTTACGGAATACATGTAACACCCTCGATGCGACTATATCTCCCACGTGTCGAGGCACGACTTAGAGGCATAACCTCATTGAAAGCGATGTCGCAAGTGAGGTAATCTTCACACAACCCATGTAATACATAAGGGAAAGGGATACATAGTTGGCTTACAATCACCACTTCACACAAATACATGAATAAAGCATTACATCATCCAGATACAATCAAGGTCCGACTACGGAACCAAAATAAAAGAAGAACCCCAAATGCGACAAGGCCCCCGATCGACCCCAACTGGGCTCCACTACTGATCAACTGGAAACGGAACAACACAAAGGACAAGATCTTCATCGAGCTCCTCCTGAGCTTGGTTGCGTCATCTGCATGGACTCATCGGCACCTGAAAGCTGGATTTTGGAAGTATCTGTGAGCCACGGGGACTCAGCAATCTCGCACCCTCGCGATCAAGACTATTTAAGCTTATGGGCAAGGTAAAGGTATGAGGTGGAGCTGCAGCAAGCGACTAGCATATATGGTGGCTAACCTGTTCGCAAAAGAGAGCGAGAAGAGACGGCAAAGCACGATCGAGAAACTATGATCAAGAAGTGATCCTAGAACAACCTACGTCAGGATGCCTTACCAGAGTGATGAGGAGACTGGGAAGTAAAAAGAATTCCTAAACTCTCCGATATATAATTCCTAAATGACTCAAAACATTTTTCTAGACACAACTCGGCCGCTAAAAACGATCAAGCAATGGGGCTCCTAAGGTCGGGGAAGGCTCTGATACCAACTTGTAACACCCTCGATGCGACTATATCTCCCACGTGTCGAGGCACGACTTAGAGGCATAATCGCATTGAAGGCATATGTCGCAAGTGAGGTAATCTTCACACAACCCATGTAATATAATAAGAGAAAGAGATACATAGTTGGCTTACAATCGCCACTTCACCCAATTACATGAATAAAGCATTACATCAATCAGATACAATCAAGGCCCGACTACAGAGCCAAAATAAAAGAAGAACCCCAAATGGGACAAAAGGTCCCCGATCGACCCCAACTGGGCTCCACTACTGATCAACTAGAAGGAAACACCACAAAGGACAAGATCTTCATCGAGCTCCTCCTGAGCTTGGTTGCGTCAACTGCACGGTCTCATCGGCACCTGCAAGCTGGTTTTGGAAGTATCTGTGAGCCACGGGGACTCAGCAATCTCGCACCCTCGCGATCAAGACTATTTAAGCTTATGGGTAAGGTAAAGGTATGAGGTGGAGCTGCAGCAAGCGACTAGCATATATGGTGGCGAACATACGCAAAAGAGAGCGAGAAGAGAAAGCAAAGCACGGTCGAGAATCTATGATCAAGAAGTGATGCTAGAACAACCTACGTCAAGCGTGACTCCAACAACCGTGTTCACTTCCCGGCCCCCACCGGAAAGAGACCATCACGGTTACACACGCGGTTGATTCATTTTAATTAAGGTCGACTTTAGGTTTTCTACAACTGGACGTTAACAAATTCCCATCTGCCCATAACCGCGGGCATGGCTTTCAAAAGTTCAAATCCCTGCAGGGGTGTCCCAACTTAGCCCATCACAAGCTCTCACGGTTAACGAAGGAATAGACCTCCACCCGAGACACTCCGATCAGACTCGGTATCCCGATACAACAAGACATTTCGACAGGGTAAAACAAGACCAGCAACACCGCCCGAATGTGCCGACAAATCCCGATAGGAGCTGCACATATCTCTTTCTCAGGGCACACTCAGATGAGCAAGACGTCGGGTAAGCCAGCCCAGAGTTGCCCCTGGTAGCCTCGGACATTGCTCAGTTGGACCAACACTCAGAGGAGCACTGGCCCGGGGGGGGGTAAAATAATGATGACCCTTGGGCTGGCCGACCCAAGGGAAAGAAAAAGGCTAGGTGGCGAATGGTAAAACCAATGTTGGGCATTGCTGGAAGAGCTTTACTTAAGGCGGACTGTCAAGGGGTTCCCATTATAGCCCAACCGCGTAAGGGACGCAAAATCCGGGAACATAACACCGATATGACGGAAATTAGGGCGGCAAGAGTGGAACAAAACACCAGGCATAAGGCCGAGCCTTCCACCCTTTACCAAGTATATAGATGCATTAATTAAATAAGATATATTGTGATATCCCAACAAGTAAACATGTCCCAACAAGGAACAACATCTCCATGTTCCAACAAGGAACAAACTTCAATCTTCACCTACAACTAACAACGCTATAAGAGGGGCTGAGCAAAGCGGTAACATAGCCAAACAACGGTTTGCTAGGACAAGGTGGGTTAGAGGCTTGGTTCGACAATATGGGAGGCATGATAAGCAAGTGGTAGGTATCGCAGCATAGGCATAGCAAAAGAGCGAGCAACTAGCAAGCAAAGATAGAAGTGATTTCGAGGGTATGGTCATCTTGCCTGAAATCCCGCAAGGAAGAAGAACGAGTCCATGAAGAAGACAAACTGACGTAGACGAACGGATCCTCACAAACGCGACGTTATTGGAACCAACCCGAAGAAGCAACACCGGAAAGAAGCAAACGACATAGTAAACAACCTACCACGTAAACATGGCAAGATGCACAACCAAGTATGATGCATGTCCGGTTTAATTATGCATGGCATGGCAAAGTGCACAAACAACACTACAAGTTAAGTGGAGGGCTCAATATGCAACGGGTTGCATATTGATGGAACACCACATCGATTATTTAGTTCTCTCTCGTTTATGTACCCCAACAATATTAAATGTTCTTAACATGGCAAGGGTGAAGCAAAGTAAACTACCTATCTAGTCAAGTTTAAATGAGGCCGGAAGCAACGAACAACAATTCTGGAAACTCCTCATGTGCATATTTTAAGGTTTGGTACTGTTCTGCCCTAAACAATATTTTAGAGTTGTTAAACATGCAAAATGATGCCACCATGGTAACCTAGGCATTTTTCTACCCCAATTACATATAAAGTTTATTAAGATCGGAGTTACGGTTATTTAGTTATGAATTAAACCATTTTAGCATGGCATGAGAGTAAATCTACACAAACAGCAATTTAATCATTTTAACCATGGATGAAAATGAAAAATTATTAAACTACATGAAAAACTAAGCAATTTTCATGTATAACTTATTTTAATCCGATGCACGGTTATTAAGTTATTATATGCATGAAGATGAGGGTCTTTTCTGTAAAACAGCAGAACTCTGGATAATTGGACAAAATCACAGAACGAGAAAAAAAACATGATCGGGCTGAATCCAGCTGGGCCAACAGTTCGGGTGGCTGCTCACATCGGGCTGAGGCCTTGGAGAGGAGGCCCAAGCGGGGCGCTGGAGATGGCGAGGCTGGACGAGGCCCACGCTCGTCGTCCTGCGCTCGAAGACAGGAGGCGAAGCAGGCAGGGCTTGGCGCAGTGGCTTCAGACGAAGCAAGGCGCAGCAGCGGCAGGTCTTGGCGAGGACGCTGGCGGCGGCGAGCTTGCGGGCACGCAGAGGGAGGTCGAAGACGGAGGGCCAGCGTCGGATCTCGACGGACGCGAAGCAGGGCGGGGCCGTCCTGCTCGTGCAGGGGCGAAGCAGAGGAGGCGAGCAGGGCGCTGGTGGCCGGGAGCAGAGCGAAGGGGCGACGAGGTCTTGGGCATGGGGAAGCTCGGATCGACCGGATCCAGGGCGCGGGACGAGGGAAATGGATGGATCCGGCGAGGCAGGGCATCCATGGCGCAGACGGAGCTCCTCCTGTTCGTCCTGTACAGAGAAGAGAGAGAATGGATGAGAGGCAGAAGAAGCCATGGGAGGGGAAAAATGGAGGGAGGATGAACGAGGGAGAGAGCACGGGGTCGGCCTGGTGGTAGCAGCGATGAGGCAGAGGGGTGCTCGGGCAAGACCGAGACCAGAAGGAGGAGGCGAAGGGGATTGAATCAAAGAAAAACAGAGGAGGCACTGGATTGGGCGATGGGGATCCCAAGGAAGATGCGGCGGCGTCTGGGAGGATGGGACATCTCTCCTCAAACTTAGGGTTGGACTATATATATACATTAAGTGGATTAGGTTAGGGGCTACCTCATCCCTACGATCGTAATCGTACGGTCGCGAATAAAATAGTTAGGGAGCCCAATTAACAAAACGGAGATGTTTCGTAGATGTTTGGGGATGTTCCGGACCCATCGGTGACGACCGCTCGGGTCGGGTCCGGGACAATTTCGGACGCGCACGTGAGGGGTTCGATGCACTGTGCAGAGAGGGTTTCAGACCGTGCGGTCGCATCGGACAACTCCGAAAGCAAAGAGGGGAAGGAGGATGGACTAGGTGGGCTGCGTAGACGGTCTCGAGCTAAGAGAAGAGAAGAGAGGGAGGCCCGGCGACTGTTTCCGGAGACCGAAAACGTCCGATGTTTTGACCGACTATATTGTCGCTATAGTTAACGGTTGGGCTATCAAACGGACTCCGAACGTGATGAAACTTGCCAGGCGGCCTACCTACAACATAAAAACACTGCATGCCAACTTTCATCCCATTCCGAGAACATTTTCCGGCCACTTATAAAATACTATTTCGGACATGCCGCGGGCGCGTGCAAGTGTGGTTGAGCTCAGAACGAACAACAGATGGAACTGGGGGAACCCGGACGGATGCAAGTTTTGAAAAACATGATGATGCAATGCACATGATGACATGATAAGATGCAACACGCAAGCAAATGACATGGCAACGACAGCGAATAACTGGAAGACACCTGGCACATCGGTCTCGGGGCGTTACAACACTCCACCACTACGAGAGGATCTCGTCTCGAGATCTAGAATGGCACCAGAGGAAAACGGAAGAGAAAGAGAAGAGGTAACACTAAGTTGCTTCTTTGACAAATGAGTGAGACCAAAGAACCTTGAAAAGGTTAAGCCATTTCAAGAAAAAGAATAACGGAGATGACAAATTTGAAAACACTCTGTTAGAAAAGAGGGACAAAGAACATTGCGAAAAACCTTGAGGTTGAAGGGCAAGATGTATATTGAAACCACTCCGGTTAAAACAAGATAGAGAAGGATTAAGAATGGTATAATTTGAGCAGCACTCCGTCTGAGAAGGGAGGCAAAATGTAACACCCTCGATGCGACTATAGCTCCCACGTGTCGAGGCACGACTTAGAGACATAATCGCATTGAAGGCATATGTCGCAAGTTAGGCAATCTTCACAACATCCCATGTAATAATAATAAAAGGGGAGATAACATAGTTGGCTTACACTCGCCACGTCAATCAAGTACATAAATAACATTACATCATCCAAAACACTCATGGCCCGACTACGGCGCCAAAATAAAGAGAACCCAACATGCGACAACGGTCCCAATCACCCCCAACTGGGCACCACTACTGATCATCGGGAAAGGAAACGTAGTATCGTTGAGAGTCTTCGTCGAACTCCCACTTGAGCTCATACGCGTCCCCTGGAGCGGAATCATCAGGCCCTGCATCTGGTGTAATAGTAATCTGTGAGCCACAGGGACTCAGCAATCTCGCACTCTCGCAATCAAGACTATTTAAGCTTATAGGTGTGGCAAGGTAAAATATGAGTGGAGCTGCAGCAAGCGACTAGCAAGTATGGTGGCTAACTTATTCGCAAAAGGGAGCAAGAAGAGGAGGCAAAGCGCGAGCGAGAAGCTATAGAACAACCTGCGCAAACATTACTCCAACACCGTGTCCACTTTCCGGACTCCGCCGAGAAGAGGCCATCACGGTAACACACTCAGTTGATTCATTTTAATTAATTAAGGTTCAAGTTGTCTACAACCGGACATTAACAAATTCCCATCTGCCCATAACCGCGGGCACGGCTTTCGAAAGTTCAATCCCTGCAGGGTGTCCCAACTTAGCCCATGACAAGCTCTCACGGTCAACGAAGGAATAGACCTCCTCCCAAGACGTTCTGATCAGACTCGGTATCTCGGTAACTCAAGACACTTCGACAGGTTAAAACAAGACCAGCAACACCGCCCGAATGTGCCGACAAATCCCGATAGGAGCTGCACATATCTCTTTCTCAGGGCACACTCAGATGAGCGCTCCATACAACTAAAACCAAACCTCGAGTTTCCTCGAGGGGGCGCTGCACAGGACTCTAGTTTGGACCAACACTCAGAGGAGCACTGGCCCGGGGGGTTTAAAATAAGATGACCCGCGGGCTCCGGAAACCCGAGGGAAAAAGAGGCTAGGTGGCAGATGGTAAGACCAAGGTTGGGCATTGCTGGAAAAGCTTTAATCAAGGCGAACTATCAAGGGGTTCCCATTATAACCCAACCGCGTAAGGAACGCAAAATCCGGGAACATAACACCGATATGACGGAAACTAGGGCGGCAAGAGTGGAACAAAACACTAGGCGAGAGGCTGAGCCTTCCACCCTTTACCAAGTATATAGATGCATTTAAGATAGCAAGATAATATAATGATATCCCAACAAGTAAATAAAAGATGTTCCAACAAGGAACGGCCTCCGATCTTCACCTGCAACTAGCAACGCTATAAGAGGGGCTGAGCAAAGCGGTAACATAACCAATCAACGGTTTGCTAGGACAATGGTGGGTTAGAGGTTTGACATGGCAATTTAGGAGGCTTGCAAGCAAGTGGTAGGCATCGTAGCAATGGCATAGCAAAGAGCGAGCAAACTAGCATAGCAAAGATAGTAGTGATTTCGAGGGCATGATCATCTTGCCTGCACAGTTGTCAGAGTTGACTGGATCCTCAAAAGCAAACTCAACGGGCTCCTCGTTAGCGAACTCGTCTCCCGGCTCTACCCAAACAAGACAAACAAGCAACAAATACACAATCAACCACGTGCAAAACTCAAGCAATATGATGAAATGATGATATGCTATGCGGGATGCGATGCGGGATGCAAAATGTAAGATATGACAGGAAAAGCATGAACTTGGCCTCAACTTGGAATTCCAATGGTGCCACTGGAAAGATGAGATGAAATCGCTTGAAAACGATATAAAGAACGCCGGATTCGGACTTACGGTTTGGAAATGGCAAGCGTTTTAAGAATGACACCGGTCTGCGGTTTACAGCAAGTAGGCACCTATATGCAATGAAATGAACATGCTACAGCACCCAAACATGACAACAAAATACATGGCAGGGATGCACACAAGATGCTTAACAAAAGTCTAGCACTGAGCTACGGCCAATTCATCCATTACGAGGTTCAAACAAGCATGGAAAAAACGCAAACGGAAAACAGATTTCAGACTTAGTGAAATTAACACTTGTCTGGAATTTCAGATCATATAGCCCTCTACGGAGCAACAAAACAACATGCTACAGGACCTGAACATGACAAATAAAGACATGTCATGGAGCTACTCAACAATCTTAACAAAAGACCATAAGTGACCTGGGTCCAAAAGAGATCACAAAATATACTAACGAGCACACGAACATAGCTAAAACACAATCAGTTTTCAGACTTAGTGAAAACTGAGACATGCTGAAATATAACTCACGAAGGCATGTAAACGAGCTCAATGCACTCACTACGGTGCAAGTCATGGCAAGGCAAGCATATATCCATTAATAAGGCACAAAATGCAAGCTAGACATGGCAAGAACAATGGCATATCATGCACGGATCGACTACAATAACATCGGCAAAATCGCAAACAAGTTGACGATCTGCCCAGATTCACAACGAAGCAAAAGTAGAGCTCGATTGACTCAAGCTAGGGTGCTCCATAATTTTAAAAAAAGGAATGGATGGATAGAGCATAACAAGATTAACAAAACTCCTTTACTGATCATCCTCAAAAGAGGCACGGATCACTAGGAAATAGCATGAACATATGGCATCATGAACTAAATAATCCCAGACTTAGAGAAAACTACTAAGTCCCTGAAAACAGAATTACCGGGTGCCTCACTTTGCAAGCTTGCACAAGTCACCACACACATCACAAAAATGCATGGGTTGCACCTCTGGAAAGATAACAAAATCCTTAACAAAACATATGAAGGACTCACAGGCATATCATGCACACAACAATCATGGCAAAAAAGACAAAAGTCTAAGATGAACTAGCAGATCTGACAATTAACTCACGAAGCCTCCTTCTAACAGCATTTCGGGCATCAAGATGCACTCAAATGAAAATGATGCAATGGAATGAAATGATGTACTCTCTGAGATGAACATTTTGATATGCTATATGCCCAAATCGGAGCTACGGATGCAAAGTTACGGGGCCGCGAACATGGGCACTTGGAGTAAAAATTCTGAGGACTTAGAGAAAAAACAACAACCAGATCTAGGGTTTCGTCGGCGGGCACGCGAACCGAGGCATTGACTGCGGTGGACGGCGGGCGCTCGCCGGATCTAAGGTCGCCAGCGTCGGGGAGGCGGCGGCCGGCGTCGGCGAGGCGGGAGGAGGCCGGCGGCGGTCCGGCGGGGCGCTTCGGGCGCCGGCCGGCAAGGGCGCGCGCGGCGGCGCGGTGGGTGGCCGTGGCGGCGCGCGGCGCGTGGAGGAGGGCGGCGGCTTCGGTAGGCGGCGGCGGGGCGATGAGGCGATGGCGGCTCCAGCCGCCGGAGTTGGAAGAGGCGGCGGGGATGGCAGCCTCGGGCGGCGGCGCGTGGATGGGCTCGCGGGGGCCCCTCCTGGGCCTCCCGGGCCGGCAGCGGGTGAGGGACGCGGCGGCCACGTGGCGGCTCGCCACTGGCTGCGGGCGGCGGCGGAGGTCGGGTCGGACACGTCCGGCCCGGCAAATTTTGTCCGGCGGCGGCGTGGGGAATGGATCTAGGGTTTCGGAGAAGGGGTGGAGATCCGAATTTCGGGGGGGGGTCTATTTATAGGCATAAGTGGAGCTAGGAGAGTCCAAATGAGGTGCGGTTTTCGGCCACGCGATCGTGATCGAACGATCTAGATGATGGAGCAGAGTTTGGTGGGTTTTGGGACAAATTGAAGGGGTGTTGGGCTGCAACACACACGAGGCCCTTTCGGTCCCTCGGTTAACCATTGGAGTATCAAACGAAGTCCAAATGATACGAAACTTGACAGGCGGTCTACCGGTAGTAAACCAAGGCCGCTTGGCAAGTCTCGGTCCAATCTGGAAATGTTTAATCCCCACACACGAAAGAAAGCTAGAAATGACCACCGGAGGAGAACGAAGCGCCGGTATGCAAAACGGACAACGGGGAAAATGCTCGAATGCATGAGATGAACACGTATGCAAATGCAATGCACATGATGACATGATATGAGATGCATGACAAAGACAACAACACACGGAGACAAAGACCCGAACCCGAGAAAAATAAATATAACTTAACGCCGGAAACGGCAAGAGTTGGAGTACAAATTGGGAAAGTTATATCTGGGGCATTACACAAAACTTGGCAGAATGGGAAAAATTCGAAAAGCAGGCACGACACTCCGGTTAAAAGGATAAGGACGAAAAGAACACGATCCTGACAAAACAAGAAGATGGGTTTCAGAGAGCAACATCACAATGCCTCCGGAACGAAAGAGTAGAGTAAAGATAATTGAGACAAACGAATGTAGAAGACAATGCCAACTTCTGCTACAAAAGAGCCTGAAAAGGCATCTTTAGGAGAAGGGTTGAACGGAATTGTTGGAACACCAACAACGGAAGGACAAGCTTGAAGTGGGCTTATAGAAGGCATCTCAACATTATGGGGTGACAACTTGCCACTCACGGAAAAGATTTGATTGGATTTATAAGACAAGGGGACGAGAAACTATTTCACCGGGAGGATAAATGAAGAATTTGGGTCATTTATGGGCACCATAAATAGCAACAATCCTTAGGGAAGGCTTTAGGTGAAATATGACCCAAGATAACTCCAATGACGAGATTGATGGATTTAAAATATCTCATTCTTGATAACATGTGAATCATGAAACATGAACTCAAGATATCAAGAATGACATAATACCACCTCCAATGATACGGAAGAAGAATTGCACTCCGGATAGCAAGAAGAAGAATGCTGGATCTCCTCTGAAAAGAATCTTGATGAACACTTCGAGAAGGAATTAAATCCTTGATGAACCATCATGTAGAACCTTCGTGAGAACTCCGGTAATAAAAGGATGATCAAAAGGAAGTGAAGGATGAAAAGAATAAGATTGAAACCTTGAATGATTAGATGAAGCTTTGCGGCGAGATAAAGTGGAAACTTGGAACTCCGAAAAAGAAAGATGAATAAAAGAAATCAAGAATTTATTCGTCATGAGCAAACTCCGAAGGAAGGAATTGATCACTTGGATGAAACAAGAATAAGAATTACATTATGTGTATCCTTCACCAATTAAATTGATGACAATCAACGGATTTGACATATTACTTATTCTCGTAGAACATATTAAGAGAGATATAACATAAACTTGAGAAGGTATTGAATGAACCACCAGAAGGGTTGGAACATCGAATAAATTGATAAGTAAGAGAACTCTTGAACGAACCACCGTTAGAATTAAAATAAACGAAGTAAAGGGATGAATCACCGGTTGGGATTAGCAAATGAATGAAGAAGCTTGAGAGAATTTAGATACAAGAGAACAAAGAGATCACGAGCTGATTGAAGATCACTAGAACGAAGGACCGGTAAGATTTGGGGAACGAGAGATGAAAGCTGAGAATGAATAAACCTGAATTGATGGACTCCGGATAACAAACTGAGAAGACTCTTGAATTACTCCGGATAGGTGAAAAGAATTCTCACAATCAAACAATTATGAGAGGATGGCCTCGAATTAGAACCACGAATCTCTGTGAGAACGGAACAAGATTGAGAGAGAAACTCTTCTTCGTCTTCAAAATTCCGAGAATGACGACGAGAAACACCACTAAGAATTATTTAGACACTCCGAAAGAATCAAAACAAAGAGGTTGAGCCAACGATGAAAAGAATTCGACAGATCTTGGAGGAAGGCATTTGACTGATGGAAATTTATTCTTACGTCAAACTTGAAATGAATTTGAGAATAACTCCGGGAGAATAAGAAGAGTCAGGTAAGATCCTGGGAAAGACCTGTGGGTTAGGGCCCACTCAAAAGAAACACCGTAGAATCATTTGGAAGGGAGATTGCACCGGTTGAATTAAATGACTTGAATGAGGGAACATCCTCGAAATAGGTTGAACGGATCTTGGATGACAAGGTGAGCCTTCTGAGATATCTTCAGGGCACCGGAACAAATGAATAGCGAGAAGTGAAAGAATATGAGGAGCACCGGCATGATAGGGTATTTGAAACGAGGAAAAAGATATGATCAACACCGAAAGCTTGAATTGAATCCACCGGAGAAGAAAAGAATGAAGAATGACGAACTAGTAGAACATCTCCTTGAGAACCACCGGGTAAGAATATTGACGAAAAAGAATGGATTGACTTCACATGAATTGAATGGATACCCGATGAAGAAATCTGGGTCCTCGAAGAAACAAAAAGGGAGGGAGGGTGGCAAAAAGAAAGACAACTTGGAGATGGATGAAACGAACGCCGTTGAGAGAAATGATACTTGATCTTGCAGATGTTGAAATGATCGGATCCACTTGAGGAGAGACACACCGGTTGAAAATAAATTGAAATGAGAAACTCGATGATCGAGAAGGATTAGTATTCACATAGGAATATGAGAACACCATTTGGGGAAGGTATGGAATCAACATTTGACTTCGAAGCAACTCGAATACCACAACTCAAAACAAAAACAAAGGGATTGGCTTGCAGAATAAGCCGGAACAAACATATGATAGAGATTTCGTCCGAAGTTTTCGTGGTGGGGCCTACACGGGCTCGATCGTACAGCACCATCATGTACAAGGCAGTGCACATGACATACGAAGCGTCCCCGAGTCGGCATAGCCAAGGACTCTTTTAAGACACAACGAGACCACTGTAAAACCAACCGTGAATAGGCGGACCACTAGACGTCGAACCCCAATTTCATATCATACATCTGTCGGAAAGATATCCTAAGAGCTACTTGAATTCCCACCTATGAAACTCCCGAACCTTTCCGGTTATGCAATCAGGTATTGGGGATACAGGGGAAGCATAATATCTCACCCAAACTAGCAAATCCTACATCTAGCTGTATCCATCCTTCAACACATAACCAAGAAACCTTCGGAAATCATCTACCTCAACATTCGAAAAGCATCCGTTATACAAGTTATGGCGATACTCCCGAACTCCCACCCCAGTACTGGGTGGCGTCGAGGTTATCTCACCAACGAACTGCATAAAAGAGATTTTCGATGTCGGCGTACTAAACTCAGGTATTCCAGAATTGCAACGATAAAATTATGATGACAACACCTCAGAGCTCAACTCCCCGGGACACTTCCACTAAACCCCTGACAGGAGGCACCAAGTCAATGTTCTCATCATAAAACCATTGGAACGATTCCAAGATACCCGCGTGATCCTAAAAAAAATTTAGTGAAATTTGAGAAGAGAAGAGTCAAAACTCTACGTCAGGATGCCTTACCAGAGCGATGAGGAGACTGGGAAGTAAAAAAGAATTCCTAAACTCTCCGATATATAATTCCTAAATGACTCAAAACATTTTTCTAGACACAACTCGGCCGCTAAAAACGATCAAGCAATGGGGCTCCTAAGGTCGGGGAAGGCTCTGATACCAACTTGTAACACCCTCGATGCGACTATATCTCCCACGTGTCGAGGCACGACTTAGAGGCATAATCGCATTGAAGGCATATGTCGCAAGTGAGGTAATCTTCAAACAACCCATCTAATATAATAAGAGAAAGAGATACATAGTTGGCTTATAATCGCCACTTCACCCAATTACATGAATAAAGCATTACATCAATCAGATACAATCAAGGCCCGACTACGGAGCCAAAATAAAAGAAGAACCCCAAATGCGACAAAAGGTCCCCGATCGACCCCAACTGGGCTCCACTACTGATCAACTAGAAGGAAACACCACAAAGGACAAGATCTTCATCGAGCTCCTCCTGAGCTTGGTTGCGTCAACTGCACGGTCTCATCGGCACCTGCAAGCTGGTTTTGGAAGTATCTGTGAGCCACGGGGACTCAGCAATCTCGCACCCTCGCGATCAAGACTATTTAAGCTTATGGGTAAGGTAAAGGTATGAGGTGGAGCTGCAGCAAGCGACTAGCATATATGGTGGCTAACATACGCAAAAGAGAGCGAGAAGAGAAAGCAAAGCACGGTCGAGAATCTATGATCAAGAAGTGATCCTAGAACAACCTACGTCAAGCGTGACTCCAACAACTGTGTTCACTTCCCGGCCCCCACCGGAAAGAGACCATCATGGTTACACACGCGGTTGATTCATTTTAATTAAGGTCGACTTTAGGTTTTCTACAACCGGACGTTAACAAATTCCCATCTGCCCATAACCGCGGGCACGGCTTTCGAAAGTTCAAATCCCTGCAGGGGTGTCCCAACTTAGCCCATCACAAGCTCTCACGGTCAACGAAGGAATAGACCTCCACCCGAGACACTCCGATCAGACTCGGTATCCCGGTACAACAAGACATTTCGACAGGGTAAAACAAGACCAGCAACACCGACCTAATGTGCCGACAAATCCCGATAGGAGCTGCACATATCTCTTTCTCAGGGCACACTCAGATGAGCAAGACGTCGGGTAAGCCAGCCCAGAGTTGCCCCTGGTAGCCTCGGACATCGCTCAGTTGGACCAACACTCAGAGGAGCACTGGCCCGGGGGGGTAAAATAATGATGACCCTTGGGCTGGCCGACCCAAGGGAAAGAAAAAGGCTAGGTGGCGAATGGTAAAACCAATGTTGGGCATTGCTGGAAGAGCTTTACTTAAGGCGAACTGTCAAGGGGTTCCCATTATAGCCCAACCGCGTAAGAGACGCAAAATCCGGGAACATAACACCGATATGACGGAAACTAGGGCGGCAAGAGTGGAACAAAACACCAGGCATAAGGCCGAGCCTTCCACCCTTTACCAAGTATATAGATGCATTAATTAAATAAGATATATTGTGATATCCCAACAAGTAAACATGTCCCAACAAGGAACAACATCTCCATGTTCCAACAAGGAACAAACTTCAATCTTCACCTGCAACTAACAACGCTATAAGAGGGGTTGAGCAAAGCGGTAACATAGCCAAACAACGGTTTGCTAGGACAAGGTGGGTTAGAGGCTTGGTTCAACAATATGGGAGGCATGATAAGCAAGTGGTAGGTATCGCAGCATAGGCATAGCAAAAGAGCGAGCACCTAGCAAGCAAAGATAGAAGTGATTTCGAGGGTATGGTCATCTTGCCTGAAATCCCGCAAGGAAGAAGAACGAGTCCATGAAGAAGACAAACGGACGTAGATGAATGGATCCTCACAAACGCGACGTTATCGGAACCAACCCGAAGAAGCAACACCGGAAAGAAGCAAACGACATAGTAAACAACCTACCACGTAAACATGGCAAGATGCACAACCAAGTATGATGCATGTCCGGTTTAATTATGCATGGCATGGCAAAGTGCACAAACAACACTACAAGTTAAGTGGAGCTCAATATGCAACGGGTTGCATATTGATGGAACACCACATCGATTATTTAGTTCTCTCTCGTTTATGTACCCCAACAATATTAAATGTTCTTAACATGGCAAGGGTGAAGCAAAGTAAACTACCTATCTAGTCAAGTTTAAATGAGGCCGGAAGCAACGAACAACAATTCCGGAAACTCCTCATGTGCATATTTTAAGGTTTGGTACTGTTCTGCCCTAAACAATATTTTAGAGTTGTTAAACATGCAAAATGATGCCACCATGGTAACGCCCTAAACAATATTTTAGAGTTGTTAAACATGCAAAGGATGCCACCATGGTAACCTAGGCATTTTTCTACCCCAATTACATATAAAGTTTATTAAGATCGGAGTTACGGTTATTTAGTTATGAATTAAACCATTTTAGCATGGCATAGGAGTAAATCTACACAAACAGCAATTTAATCATTTTAACCATGGATGAAAATGAAAAATTATTAAACTACATGAAAAACTAAGCAATTTTCATGTATAACTTATTTTAATCCGATGCACGGTTATTAAGTTATTATATGCATGAAGATGAGGGTCTTTTCTGTAAAAATAGCAGAACTCTGGATAATTGGACAAAATCACAGAACGAGAAAAAAAACATGATCAGGCTGAATCCAGCTGGGCCAACAGTTCGGGTGGCTACTCACATCGGGCTGAGGCCTTGGAGAGGAGGCCCAAGCGGGGCGCTGGAGATGGCGAGGCTGGACGAGGCCCACGCTCGTCGTCCTGCGCTCGAAGACAGGAGGCGAAGCAGGCAGGGCTTGGCGCAGTGGCTTCAGACGAAGCAAGGCGCAGCAGCGGCAGGTCTTGGCGAGGACGCTGGCGGCGGCGAGCTTGCGGGCACGCAGAGGGAGGTCGAAGATGGCAGGGCAAAGCAGAGGAGGCGAGCAGGGCACTGGTGGCCGGGAGCAGAGCGAAGGGGCGACGAGGTCTTGGGCATGGGGAAGCTCGGATCGACCGGATCTAGGGCGCGGGACGAGGGAAATGGATGGATCCGGCGAGGCAGGGCATCCATGGCGTAGACGGAGCTCCTCCTGTTCGTCCTGTACAGAGAAGAGAGAGAATGGATGAGAGGCAGAAGAAGCCATAGGAGGGAAAAAAATGGAGGAAGGATGAACGAGGGAGAGAGCACGGGGTCGTCCTGGTGGTAGCAGCGACGAGGCAGCGGGGTGCTCGGGCAAGACCGAGACCAGAAGGAGGAGGCGAAGGGGATTGAATCAAAGAAAAACAGGGGAGGCACTGGATTGGGCGATGGGGATCCCAAGGAAGATGCGGCGGCGGCTGGGAGGATGGGACATCTCTCCTCAAACTTAGGGTTGGACTATATATATACATTAAGTGGATTAGGTTAGGGGCTACCTCATCCCTACGATCGTAATCGTACGGTCGCGAATAAAATAGTTAGGGAGCCCAATTAACAAAACGGAGATGTTTTGTAAGATGTTTGGGGATGTCCGGACCCATCGGTGACGACCGCTCGGGTCGGGTCCGGGACAATTTCGGACGCGCACGTGAGGGGTTCGATGCACTGTGCAGAGAGGGTTTCAGACCGTGCGGTCGCATCGGACAACTCCGAAAGCAAAGAGGGGAAGGAGGATGGACTAGGTGGGCTGCGTAGACGGTCTCGAGCTAAGAGAAGAGAAGAGAGGGAGGCCCGGCGACTGTTTCCGGAGACCGAAAACGTCCGATGTTTTGACCGACTATATTGTCGCTATAGTTAACGGTTGGGCTATCAAACGAACTCCGAACGTGATGAAACTTGCCAGGCGGCCTACCTACAACATAAAAACACTGCATGCCAACTTTCATCCCATTCCGAGAACATTTTCCGGCCACTTATAAAATACTATTTCGGACATGCCGCGGGTGCGTGCAAGTGTGGTTGAGCTCAGAACGAACAACAGATGGAACTGGGGGAACCCGGACGGATGCAAGTTTTGAAAAACATGATGATGCAATGCACATGATGACATGATAAGATGCAACACGCAAGCAAATGACATGGCAACGACAGCGAATAACTGGAAGACACCTGGCACATCGGTCTCGGGGCGTTACAAGCAACGACAGCGAATAACTGGAAGACACCTGGCACATCGGTCTCGGGGCGTTACAATACATGACAACATTATATTGACGAACGGGAGCTAGTATTGTGCCGCCCTAGGTTATCACTGTTATATGATGAATATCATTCAATGAAATCACCGATCCAATACCTACGAGCCTTTTTACATATTGTTCTTGCTAAGTTACTACGGTTGCTGCTAGTGTTACAACTGCTCCAAAATCATTATTACTTCTGTTACTATTACTATCGTTGTTACTACTATTGCTATCGGTATCAAACTATCATACTACTGTGCTACTGATCACTTTGCTGCATATATTTAGTCTCCAGGTGTGGTTGAATTGACAACTCAACTGCTAATACTTGCAAATATTCTTTGACTCCCCTTGTGTCGAATCAATAAATTTGGGTTGAATACTCTACCCTCGAAAACTGTTGCGATCCCCTATACTTGTGGGTTATCAATTACCTCATACATATATTCGCCGGGTCATTTTCCCAAAGACAGCCTAGGTTTTCAAAATACAATATATCAAAGACTTGTTACCGGGTTGAGCGACAATCAACTTCATGAAATTATGATAACACAACAATACAACATACTCAATGCACGAAGACATGGAACTATCAAAAGGAGTTTCTATCCAACTATTACATGCCACACGGGCCAAATTTCATCCAAGTATTTTATGAATCATAAGCCGGCGACAATCTCATAATTAGAAGCCGGGCGAAGAGCTTTCTGGGCGAATGTCGTCATGCACCAATCGTGGCCGGGTCATCTTGTGCCAACTTTCCTTGGTCCTTGGGAGATGCTGCTTCGTCTGCCAACCACTGTATTGATTCCAAAGCTTCAAAAATTGAATCTTCCTTCATCATAGATGAAGTACTGACGTCAGGAGCGAACTTTTTCTTACACGGTGGGATTAGCTCAAAGGGTTGTCGCGTTGGTGCACTCAGGCGTTTGCCGGCTTCGAGGTAGGCGGCTTGAAATTTGGTCAAGTCATTTTCTTCTCCAATTTTGGTCATCGCCACCCATTTTTCCCTAACACAGCGCAGAGAATCCTACTTTGAAAAAGGAGTCCCATCTACATGGAACTCCGGGAATCCCTCAGCCAGTTGAGTCGGATCCAACTCTGGGAGATAGGCCTTTGCGTGCACCAAAGCATGCAACACCCCTGACGGCAAGCCGGCCGCTTCAGCTCCCCAATCCACTCTGGCACCGTGGAAAGTTCCTTTAGCATATCCATGATATAATGAGGTGGTGCCTTGTGTTTTTTACTGCCATGATGCAGTATGAGCTGCCAACATAGAGCTACTCCATGAACTTGTATACAACCTTAAGCTTCACCAGAGGAAGCTCAACAAGGTTATGGCTTTTCTTGCCTACCAAACACGCATTACCGCATATCAGTAAGCCGACCAAATGATTAAGCTGGTAATGGGTGGCAGCTTGCAAGTATTTTTACTTACCAAAGATGGCTATGCACATATCCTTGGTCTGGCCCTTCAGAGTTGTCAACTCTTCAGTTATCGGCTTAAGTGCTGCTTCGGCTTTCTTTGCATGCTTGATCAAGGCAACTCTTTCTTCTTCAAATGCAGTTTGGGATTTATGGAGATTTGTAGATAGTTTTCAGCCTTTTCCCGTAGCTTCTTCTCATTCTTAAGATCTTTTTGCAAGCTGATAGCTGATGACTCGACATGATTTAACATTTCCTACATATAAAGCAAAACAAGTCAGAGGTATTCTTAGAAGTCACGAGCCCCGATCCGTCGCTGGCTAACGACCCGACACTTGGGGCTACATAGGTCAGATTTTGACATCAATTATAACAAAGTTCCATGCAGTTGCAATCACTCAATATGGCACTTGGGGGCTAATGCATTGACGTTTTTTTTAATCTTAACGAACTAAAAGACCCAGTCTATCACATGATGATAAGCGGGCCCTTGGAGGCTACCAGTTGCTCAATTTTTTTCTACATATGTTTTTAAAGTTGTAGTTCATTATTGCATAATGACCCGACCCTTGGGGGCTACACTTGAGTACAACTACTACACACGTATTGTAGACGGCTCAAAGATCTTAACCCGGATCTGTCTTCAAGGCCTTTTTGCCAGTCTTAGGCACATCACTAAATTCTCTACTTAAGACTTGGGGGTTACTTAAATATATGTAAGAAAGCACAAGACTAGAGGCATACCTCATATTTTCGCAAAGTATTCACCATGGCGGCTTCAAGGTCCCGGATCTTAGACAATCGGGCCATATATCCTTGGTGCAGAGAATTTACATTCAGATCCTCCAAATATGGAAGTTCAATCTTGTTCTTCACTTTTCCCTTCATTGGTGATTCATCTTTTGCAAAGATTTTTGCCAAGACATTGGAAGCCTCAGGGATATTCTGCTTCTCACCTGTGATCTTCACATCAGTATAAGTCGCCTCAGGAGGAGGCTCAATAGTTGGGTTTTCCTTTTCCTCCACTATAAGAGTGGAGGCTTTTGCAGGAGTCACCGGGTTGTCGCATGAGCCGGATCATTTTCACGAGTCGGCTTAGTCTCATCAGCAGTTTGGGTCTCATCGACCGCCTTGTTTTAGAATTCTGGGCCGACCCTTGAAAGATTCTAAGGGGAGTCCTCGGTCTTAAGAGCGGCATCACTTGATTCACCAATTTTCTTCTTGATGAAGGCTTTGGCCCTGGAATAGCATGAACAAGTTAGTAACAGCAGAAACGCAGAAAAGAAGGAAAAGTAGATGCTTTATAAAAGCTTACCCATGGTTGATGGTAAAATTAGGCACCTCAGTGGCGCTGAATTCATCAGATGACGTTGAAATCATTTGGTAATCCGGGTTGGACAGATGGAGAGGCTCTTTAATTTGGTTGGCTTGGGGCCGTGAGTCGGTTGGGCTATGCGGCACCTCAACTCGTGCTTTTCGCCGAGCCAACGAGTTGGATAAGCCTTCTACTAATTCTCCGGAGTCGCTCTAGGTCTTCCGCTTTGGAGTGCGAGTAGACTGAGTTTTATTCAAAAGAAATTATGGATCTAAGTGAGCGCCCGGATGTGAAAATTGCACCTTTCCGATTGCTCGTCTCGTTTCCTTTGGGGTGACTAGTTCTAAGTCAGAATAAGAGGGATTTACCTCCGTCTCGTCGGCTCGACTGTACTCGGTGTTATCCTGTGATGTGTGGCATTAGCAAGTTGATTGAATAGACGACCGATGGAGTCAAGATCTGTTACCTCATTTTCCTCCTCATCATCATCAACCGGCTCTTTAGTGTTGGTGTCTTTTGGAGGAGTGGCGACTCATTCAGTCTTCCACCACTGAGAGTTCTCCTGAACAAATGGTAAGCCGGAATATTAAATAAAGTAGTGAGTAAAAAGGTATAAGTAAAACAAGAGAAGGAAAAAGGTGACTCACCGGAGGTGCCGGGTTACCTGTAAAGAAGGGGGCGAGCCCTACAGTCTTAATTGCCTCCCCAGTTTCGCTAAGTAATTTTTTGGTGGATGACAACAAGTCGGCGGGAGATAGATCGACTTGGCTAAAGCGCAGAGCATTCGCCGGCTCGCCTGTATATGTATACATGAGTCGACTCTTTAAACTGAGGGGCTGGATTCGCCAGCTCGCCCATCACTGGTTCAAATCAACCCCAGTAAGACCATGAGCTGTCAAGGCATTGCTTGTTTTAATATAGGGGTTGGAACTTCTCCCTTTCTTCTTGGGAGGCGAAGCCTGGAAAGATGGTTGAGGCATCGCGCCGGTCCAGCCTTACAGTAAAACCAAGTTTTGTGCCATCCTTTAGGATGGCTTATCGGCTGGACTCCAGGAAAAGCCGAATTCTTCCTGCTTTGGATGGTGAATCCTCTGAGTTCTATGCTCGGGCCATTTTTGTGCTATGTTTGGTGATTCAGATAGAACAATTCTTGAAAGAAGCTGACAGACGACTCTATCTGCAAATACACCTCACAGAACACTTGGAATTGACACAAGTTCAAGACAGAATTGGGACCAAGGTCTTGAGGCCTAATGTTGAAGTGATGGAGTACATCCCAAATTTTTTTGAGCCGGGGGCGTCGAAAGCCTCTTTCCAGGTGGTCAGCGAAAATGATAATTTCGCCTTGAGTCAGCTGAGGATGGATCTCTTCTTCAGGGGCACGCCATTCTATCTCATTTTGATCTGGCAACAACCCAGAATCTACTAGGGTTTGAAGCTTGAGCGCAGACGAGTTAGACTTGTCCCAATTGACTACCTTGTTAGCTCGAGCCATCGTTTCGGTTGCGGTGAAGTTTCAACTACAAGGGATGAATAACGGATATGAGCCGACAAAAGTCAAGTTTCAACTACAAGGGGTGAATAACGGATATGAGCCGACAAAAGTCATAAAAACATTCTGGGTTGTGGTAGTTGCAAATTGAACTATCTAGTAGGTTATAAGTGTTGGAAATATGCCCTAGAGGTAATAATAAAATGGTTATTATTATGTTTCCTTGTTCATGATAATTGTCTATTGTTCATGCTATAATTGTGTTATCCGGAAATCGTAATACATGTGTGAATATATAGACCACAACATGTCCCTACTAAGCCTCTAGTTGACTAGCTCATTGATCAATAAATAGTCATGGTTTCCTGACTATGGAAATTAGATGTCATTGATAACGGGATCACATCATTAGAAGAATGATGTGATGGACAAGACCCAATCTTAAGCATAGCACAAGATCGTGTAGTTCGTCTGCTAGAGCTTTTCTAATGTCAAGTATTTTTTCCTTAGACCATGAGATTGTGCAACTCCCAGATACTGTAGGAATACTTTGGGTGTGCCAAACGTCACAACGTAACTGGGTGACTATAAAGGTGCACTACGGGTATCTCCGAAAGTGTCTGTTGGGTTGGCACGAATCGAGACTGGGATTTGTCACTCCGCATGACGGAGAGGTATCTCTGGGCCCACTCGGTAAAACATCATCGTAATGAGCTCAATGTGACTAAGGGTTGGTCACGGGATGATGTGTTACGGAACGAGTAAAGTGACTTGCCGGTAACGAGATTGAATGAGGTATTGGGATACCGACGATCGAATCTTGGGCAAGTAACGTACCGATTGACAAAGGGAATTGAATACGGGATTGATTGAATCCTCGACATCGTGGTTCATCTGATGAAATCATCATGGAATATGTGGGAGACAACATGGGTATCCAAATCCCGCTGTTGGCTATTGGCCGGAGAGTTGTCTCGGTCATGTCTGCATGGTTCCCGAACCCATAGGGTCTACACACTTAAGGTTCGGTGACGCTAGGGTTGTAGAGATATAAGTATGCGGTAACCCGAAAGTTGTTCGGAGTCCCGGATGAGATCCTGTACGTCACGAGGAGTTCCGGAATGGTCCGGAGGTAAAGATTTATATATAGGAAGACCAGTTTTGGCCACCGGGAAAGTTTCGGGGGTCATCGGTATTGTACCGGGACCACCGGAAGGGTCCCGGGGGTCCATCGGGTGGGGCCACCTATCCCGGAGGGCCTCATGGGCTGAAGTGGGAAGGGAACCAGCCCCTGGTGGGCTGGTGCGCCCCCCTTAGGCCTCCCTTGCGCCTAGGGTTGGAAACCCTAAGGGGGTGGGGGCGCCTCCACCTGCCTTAGGGGCCAAGCCAGCCCTAGGCCGCCGCCCCCTCCCCTTAGATGGGATCTATAGGGGCCGGCGCCCCCCAGGCTCCCTATATATAGTGGAGGGGAGGGAGGGTAGCCGCACCCAAGTCCCTGGCGCCTCCCTCTTCCCCCGTGACACCTCTCCCTCTCGTTGGTGCTTGGCGAAGCCCTACCGAGATCCCGCTGCTTCCACCACCACGCCGTCGTGCTGCTGGATCTCCATCAACCTCTCCTCTTCCCTTGCTGGATCAAGAAGGAGGAGACGTCTCTCCCAACCGTATGTGTGTTGAACGCGGAGGTGCCGTCCGTTCGGCGCTTGGTCATCGGTGATTTGGATCACGACGAGTACGACTCCATCAACCCCGTTCTCTTGAACGCTTCCGCTTGCGATCTACAAGGGTATGTAGATGCACTCCCCTCTCCCTCGTTGCTAGATGACTCCATAGATTGATCTTGGTGATGCGAAGAAAAATTTAAAATTCTGCTACGTTCCCCAACAGTGGCATCATGAGCTAGGTCTATGTGTAGTTTCTATGCACGAGTAGAACACAAGTTGTTGTGGGCATTGATTTTGTCAATTTACTTGCCGTTACTAGTCTTATCTTGATTCGACGGCATCATGGGATGAAGCAGCCCGGACCGACCTTACACGTACGCTTATGTGAGACTGGTTCCACCGACTGACATGCACTAGTTGCATTAGGTGGCTAGCGGGTGTCTGTCTCTCCCACTTTAGTCGGATCGGATTCGATGAAAAGGGTCCTTATGAAGGATAAATAGAAATTGGCATATCACGTTGTGGTTTTGGCGTAGGTAAGAAACGTTCTTGCTAGAAACCTATAGCAGCCACGTAAAAACTTGCAACAACAATTAGAGGACGTCTAACTTGTTTTTTGCAGCATGTGCCATGTGATGTGATATGGCCAAAAGGATGTGATGTATGAGATTGATCATGTTCTTGTAATAGGAATCACGACTTGCATGTCGATGAGTATGACAACCGGCAGGAGCCATAGGAGTTGTCTTAATTTATTTATGACCTGCGTGTCAACATAAAAGTCATGTAATTACTTTACTTTATCGCTAACCGTTAGCCATAGTAGTAGAAGTAATAGTTGACGAGACAACTTCATGAAGACATGATGATGGAGATCATGATGATGGAGATCATGGTGTCATGCCGGTGACGACGATGATCATGGCGCCCTGAAGATGGAGATCAAAAGGAGCAAAATGATATTGGCCATATCATGTCACTATTTGATTGCATGTGATGTTTGTCATGTTTTACATCTTATTTGCTTAGAACGACGGTAACATAAATAAGATGATCCCTCGCAATAATTTCAAGAAAGTGTTCCCCCTAACTATGCACCGTTGCTAAGGTCCGTTGTTCCGAAGCACCACGTGATGATCGGGTGTGATAGGTTCTAACGTTCGCATAAAACGGGTGTAAGCCAGATTTACACATGCAATACACTTAGGTTGACTTGACGAGCCTGGCATGTACAGACATGGCCTCGGAACACGAAAGACCAAAAGGTTGAACATGAGTCGTATAGAAGATATGATCAACATGAAAATGTTCACCGATGATGACTAGTCCGTCTCACGTGATGATCGGACACGGCCTAGTTGACTCGGATCATGTTTCACTTAGATGACTAGAGGGATGTCTATCTGAGTGGGAGTTCATTATTAATTTGATTAGATGAACTTAATTGTCATGAACATAGTCTAAAATCTTTACAATATGTCTTGTAGATCAAATGGCCCATGCTAATGTTGCCCTCAACTTCAACGCATTCCTAGAGAAAACCAAGCTAAAAGACGATGGTAGCAACTACACGGACTGGGTCCGTAACCTGAGGATTATCCTCATAGCTGCCAGGAAAGCATATGTTCTTGATGCACCGAAGGTGAAGCACCTGTTTTCCCTGCAGAACAAGACGTTATGAACGCTTGGCAGACACGTGGTGATGATTACTCCCTGGTTCAGGGCGGCATGCTTTACAGCTTAGAACCGGGGCTCCAAAAGTGTTTTGAGCAACACGGGGCATATGAGATGTTCCAAGAGCTGAAAATGGTTTTCCAAGCTCACGCCCGGGTCGAAAGATATGAAGTCTCCGACAAGTTCTATAGTTGTAAGATGGAGGAGAACAGTTCTGTCAGCGAGCACATACTCAAAATGTCTGGGCTGCATAACCGCTTGTCTCAGCTAGGAGTTAATCTCCCGGATGATGCGGTCGTTGACAGAATCCTTCAGTCGCTCCCACCTAGCTACAAGAGCTTTGTGATGAACTTCAATATGCAGGGGATGGAAAAGACCATTCCCGAGGTATATTCAATGCTGAAATCAGCGGAGGTGGAAATCAAAAAGGAACATCAAGTGTTGATGGTGAATAAAACCACTAAGTTCAAGAAAGGCAAGGGTAAAAAGAACTTCAAGAAGGACGGCAAGGGAGTTGCCGTGCACGGTAAGCAAGCTGCCGGGAAGAAGTCAAAGAATGGACCCAAGCCTGAGACTGAGTGCTTTTATTGCAAGGGAAACGGTCACTGGAAGCGGAACTGCCCCAAGTACTTAGCAGAAAAGAAGGCCGGCAATACCAAAGGTATATGTGATATACATGTTATTGATGTGTACCTTACGAGCGCTCGTAGTAGCTCCTGGGTATTTGATACCGGTGCAGTTGCTCATATTTGTAACTCAAAACAGGAACTGCGGAATAAACGGAGACTGGCGAAGGATGAGGTGACAATGCGCGTCGGGAATGGTTCCAAGGTCGATGTGATCGCCGTCGGCACGCTACCTCTGCATTTACCTACGAGATTAGTTTTAAACCTCAATAATTGTTATTTAGTACCAGCTTTGAGCATGAACATTGTATCTGGATCTCGTTTAATGCGAGATAGCTACACATTTAAATCTGAGAATAATGGTTGTTCTATTTATATGAGAGACATGTTTTATGGTCATGCCCCTCTGGTCAATGGTTTATTCTTATTTAATCTCAAACGTGATGTTACACACATTCATAGTGTGAATGCCAAAAGATGTAAGGTTGATAATGATAGTCCCACATACTTGTGGCACTGCCGCCTTGGTCACATTGGTGTCAAACGCATGAAGAAACTCCATGCAGATGGACTATTGGAGTCTCTTGATTATGAATCATTTGACACGTGCGAGCCATGCCTCATGGGTAAAATGACCAAGACTCCGTTCTCCGGAACAATGGAGCTAGCAACCAACTTATTGGAAATCATACATACTGATGTGTGCGGTCCAATGAGCGTTGAGACTCGCGGTGGCTATCGTTATGTCCTCACCCTCACTGATGACTTAGGTAGATATGTGTATGTCTACTTAATGAAACACAAGTCTGAGACCTTTGAAAAGTTCAAGGAATTTCAGAGCGAGGTTGAGAATCAACGTGACAGGAAAATCAAGTTCTTACGATCAGATCGTGGGGGAGAATATTTGAGTCACGAAGTTGGCACGCACTTAAGGAAATGTGGAATAGTTTCACAACTCACGCTGCCTGGAACACCACAACGTAATGGTGTATCCGAACGTCGTAATCGCACCCTATTGGATATGGTACGATCTATGATGTCTCTTACCAATCTACCGCTATCATTTTGGGGTTATGCTATAGAGACTGCCGCATTCACTTTAAATAGGGCTCCGTCGAAATCCGTTGAGACGACACCATATGAATTGTGGTTTGGCAAGAAACCTAAGCTGTCATTTCTGAAAGTTTGGGGATGCGATGCTTATGTCAAGAAACTTCAACCTGAAAAGCTCGAACCCAAATCGGAAAAATGCGTCTTCATAGGATACCCTAAAGAAACTATTGGGTATACCTTCTATCTTAAATCTGAAGGCAAGACCTTTGTTGCCAAGAATGGATCCTTTCTAGAGAAAGAGTTTCTCTCGAAAGAAGTAAGTGGGAGGAAAGTAGAACTTGATGAAGTATTGCCTCTTGAACCGGAGAGTGGCGCAACTCAAGAAATTGTTCCTGAGGTGTCTGCACCGACTAGGGAGGAAGTTAATGATGATGATCATGAAACTTCAGATCAAGTTGCTACCGAACTTCGAAGGTCCACAAGGACGCGTTCCGCACCAGAGTGGTATGGCAACCCTGTCCTGGAAATCATGTTGTTAGTCAATGGTGAACCTTCGAACTATGAAGAAGCGATGGCGGGCCCAGATTCCGACAAATGGCTGGAAGCCATGAAATCTGAGATAGGATCCATGTATGAAAACAAAGTATGGACTTTGACTGACTTGCCCGTTGATCGGCGAGCCATAGAAAATAAATGGATCTTTAAGAAGAAGATAGACGCGGATGGTAATGTGACCATCTATAAGGCTCAACTTGTCGCTAAGGGTTATTGACAAGTTCAAGGGGTTGACTACAATGAGACTTTCTCACCCGTAGCGAAGCTGAAGTCCGTCCGAATCATGTTAGCAATTGCCGCATTCTATGATTATGAGATATGGCTAATGGACGTCAAAACGGCATTCCTTAATGGTTTCCTTAAGGAAGAATTGTATATGATGCAGCCAGAAGGTTTTGTCGATCCTAAGAATGCTGACAAGGTGTGCAAGCTCCAACGCTCAATCTATGGGCTGGTACAAGCATCTCGGAGTTGGAACATTCGTTTTGATGAGATGATCAAAGCGTTTGGGTTTACGCAGACTTATGGAGAAGCCTGCGTTTACAAGAAAGTGAGTGGGAGCTCTGTAGCATTTCTCATATTGTATGTGGATGACATACTATTGATGGGAAATGATATAGAATTCTTGGAAAGCATAAAGGCCTACTTGAACAAGTGTTTTTCAATTAAGGACCTTGGAGAAGCTGCTTATATATTAGGCATCAAGATCTATAAAGATAGATCGAGACGCCTCATTGGTCTTTCACAAAGTACATACCTTGACAAGATATTGAAGAAGTTCAATATGGATCAGTCCAAGAAGGGGTTCTTGCCTGTATTGCAAGGTATGAGATTGAGCACAGCTCAATACCCGACCATGGCAGAAGATAGAGAAAATATGAGTGTCGTCCCCTATGCCTCGGCCATAGGGTCTATCATGTATGCCATGCTGTGTACCAGGCCTGATGTAAACCTTGCCGTAAGTTTGGTAGGAAGGTACCAAAGTAATCCTGGCATGGAACACTGGACAGCGGTCAAGAATATCCTGAAGTACCTAAAAAGGACTAAGGATATGTTTCTCGTCTATGGAGGTGACGAAGAGCTCGTCGTAAAGGGTTACGTCGATGCTAGTTTCGACACAGATCTGGATGACTCTAAGTCACAAACCGGATACGTGTATATTTTGAATGGTGGGGCAATCAGCTGGTGCAGTTGCAAGCAAAGCGTCGTGGCGGGATCTACATGTGAAGCGGAGTACATGGCAGCCTCGGAGGCAGCACAAGAAGCAATCTGGGTGAAGGAGTTCATTACCGACCTAGGAGTTATTCCCATTGCGTCGGGCCCGATGACTCTCTTCTATGACAACATTGGAGCTATTGCCCTTGCCAAGGAGCCCATGTTTCATAGGAAGACCGGGCATATCAAGCGTCACTTCAACTCCATTCGTGAAAATGTTCAAAATGGAGACATAGATATTTTTAAAGTGCATACGGACCTGAATGTCGCAGATCCGTTGACTAAGCCTCTTCCTCGAGCAAAACATGATCAACACCAGAACTCTATGGGTGTTCGATTCATCACAATGTAACTAGATTATTGACTCTAGTGCAAGTGGGAGACTGTTGGAAATATGCCCTAGAGGCAATAATAAAATGGTTATTGTTATGTTTCCTTGTTCATGATAATTGTCTATTGTTCATGCTATAATTGTGTTATCCAGAAATCGTAATACATGTGTGAATATATAGACCACAACATGTCCCTAGTAAGCCTCTAGTTGACTAGCTCATTGATCAACAGATAGTCATGGTTTCCTGACTATGGACATTAGATGTCATTGATAACGGGATCGCATCATTAGAAGAATGATGTGATGGATAAGACCCAATCTTAAGCATAGCACAAGATCGTGTAGTTCGTCTGCTAGAGCTTTTCTAATGTCAAGTATTTTTTCCTTAGACCATGAGATTGTGCAACTCCCGGATACTGTAGGAATACTTTGGGTGTGCCAAACGTCACAATGTAACTGGGTGACTATAAAGGTGCACTACGGGTATCTCCGAAAGTGTCTGTTGGGTTGGCACGAATCGAGACCGGGATTTGTCACTCCGCATGACGGAGAGGTATCTCTGGGCCCACTCGTTAAAACATCATCGTAATGAGCTCAATGTGACTAAGGGTTGGTCACGAGATGATGTGTTACGGAACAAGTAAAGTGACTTGCCGGTAACGAGATTGAACGAGGTATTGGGATACCGACGATCGAATCTCGGGCAAGTAACGTACCGATTAACAAAGGGAATTGAATACGGGATTGATTGAATCCTCGACATCGTGGTTCATCCGATGATATCATCGTGGAATATGTGGGAGTCTACATGGGTATCCAAATCCCACTGTTGGCTATTGGCCGGAGAGTTGTCTCGGTCATGTCTGCATGGTTCCCGAACCCGTAGGGTCTACACACTTAAGGTTCGGTGACGCTAGGGTTGTAGAGATATAAGTATGCGGTAACCTGAAAGTTGTTAGGAGTCCCGGATGAGATCATGGACATCACGAGGAGTTCCGGAATGGTCCGGAGGTAAAGATTTATATATAGGAAGACCAGTTTCGTCCACCGGGAAAGTTTTGGGGGTCATCGGTATTGTACCGGGACCACCGGAAGGGTCCCGGGGGTCCACCGGGTGGGGCCACCTATCCCGGAGGGCCTCATGGGATGAAGTGGGAAGGGAACCAGCCCCTGGTGGGCTGGTGCGCCCCCCTTGGACCTCCCTTGCGCCTAGGGTTGGAAACCCTAAGGGGGTGGGGGCGCCTCCACCTGCCTTGGGGGCCAAGCCAGCCCTAGGCCGGCGCCGCTCCCCTTAGATGGGATCTGTAGGGGCCGGCGCCCCCCAGGCCCCCTATATATAGTGGAGGGGAGGGAGGGCAGCCGCACCCAAGTCCCTGGCGCCTCCCTCTCCCCCCGTGACACCTCTCTCCTATCGTTGGTGCTTGGCGAAGCCCTACCGAGATCCCGCTGCTTCCACCACCACGCCATCGTGCTGCTGGATCTCCATCAACCTCTCCTCTTCCCTTACTGGATCAAGAAGGAGGAGACGTCTCTCCCAACCGTACGTGTGTTGAACGCGGAGGTGTTGTCCGTTCGGCGCTTGGTCATCGGTGATTTGGATCACGACGAGTACGACTCCATCAACCCCATTCTCTTGAATGCTTCCGCTCGCGATCTACAAGGTATGTAGATGCACTCCCCTCTCTCTCGTTGCTAGATGACTCCATAGATTGATCTTGGTGATGCGTAGAAAATTTTAAAATTCTGCTACGTTCCCCAACAATAAGTGTCCGGGTTGTGATTAGCAAAACAAGCAAAGCTTTACAGTGAACAAAACGACTACGGACCACGGTGAATCTACAAGCTGGCAACAACACAAGCCGGCAGAAGACACTAGTGCAATTCACAAATTTGACAAGTGATAGTGCTATTCGGGTCGAAACAACCACAAATAGGATGTGCTCAGATTTGGCTATGTCTATGGATCTAGGAAATGCTTGGAAAAGAAAAATAAAGACCTAGCCATGGAAAAATTGCTACACACGGAAGAAGCAGTGGGACCTACCAAATGCAGCAAAGGGGGTCTAAGTTAAGACGAACTATATCGTGATGATGGCTAAATGATTTGGGCGTGTTACTGAAGTGAATCTAGATCTCTGAAGATGAACTATGACGAACTCCGACGAACTTTGCATGAACCATAATGGAGAGGAACACTTACAAATTTGCGAAAAGGAAGATTCAAAGGCTTCGAGCTCTGCGAGTGCGGCCGCAGCGGCTTCAATGGAGGTCCGGCGACGGTGGCTCTGTTGTTGCAGTTGTCGTCGGAGGCGGCGAGCGTGAAAGGGCGTAGTGGCATCGGGAGCGAGAGGAAGAAGAAGCACGAGGAGCACAGAGGGTAAAGGGTAAACTCTGGGGGTCCTTGGGCCTATTTATAAGGAGGGTAGAAACCGAAACGACTGGAGCAAAATCCCAGGCGGTGCGATAAATTTCGGATGGAAAAGTGCCTCGATTCTTGCACCTATCAAACCCACTCAAAGATTCGTTGTGATGTCACGTGGGGATTCCGGAGATCCGTGAAGTGATGTCACGGTATGGGAGGCACAGAATGACAAGTGTGGAACAAGCTACATGACCTGGCATGTGAGTTTGACCCGGCCAGAAGTGTCATAAAGAAGCGAGATAAGAAGCAATGGAGGGATGGTGCGATGCCGGTTTGAGAAATCCAGAGCTTAATCGTTCACCTTTTTGTTTTTATTCATCTTATTTTCAGGACAAGTTTAACATGGATGAATCCAAATTAAACTGGAGGGGGGGGGCTAATGTTGGGGATATTTCCCCTGACCATGACCCAGCCCTGTATACGACCCGGCTGAGGCCTGAAGGCACTATGGGTCGTACTGCTCAATGGGTCAAGGAGACAAACCAAGAAACGGGTTGAAGACCCGTGAAGTGACCTGGCCATGGGCCAACTTATACTGAAGAAGGTGGGCCGACTCGATCAGAAAGCCCATATGGAAGTACTTTCTTGGGAAGCAAGACAATAAGAATTAGAATAGGATACGAGTTGTTATCACGACCTGAGCTTTGTTGTAAACCTGGGGACTCGACCTGTTATATAAAGGGGACCCCCCAGGTCGAAAAGACTAAGTTGCAATCTCTCGAAAGCTAGGTTAGCGAATCCGCATCCTTGTAATCGAGGTCTTCAGCAATATCAATAAAGCAGGAAGTAGGTCTTTACCTCCACCGCGAGGGGCCGAACCTGGGTAAACTCGTGTCTTTCGTTCCCGATCAACCCCGTTCAAGCGACCATCGAGTTGCGATGACCTCAAGACTTAGTCCTATCACGAGGACATCTGCCACGACAAAACCACGACAAATATCGATGCTAAGAAGAGGTAAATGGACCACATGAAGGAGGCTACAAGAATCCAAAATGATCTGAGTCATTCAATCAGCTATATCCAACGTCTCACGCCGCTCCAATGATGTATCCATCATATCATATATAATTTTAAAACATGTTATTGCATGAATCATAATTTAAAAAATAATATTAAATGTATTAAACACAATTAATGTTGAAATCAATCTGAATTACGTTTTTTTGGAGGAAAAGGCCACCATGGCTAGCTTTATTAACTTAGTCAATTATTACATCGTTCACAAGGTGGCTGATTAAGAAACCCGGGGGTTCATCAGACCAACTTCTATCGGACTTATTACAAAAGCTGAATTTTGATAGCTCATGAGCGACACAATTTGCATCACAAAAAATATGCTTAAAGATGACCTTTCCTACTAATGGAGCCGAGTCTATGCACTCCGCAAAAAACGTTGCTGCCGCATCCCACCATTTCTTTTGGCCTTGACAATAATTCACCACGTTCAGAGAATCGGACTCCGCTTCAACTCTGTTAAACCCCATCGCATTCACCATGTTTAAGCCATCTCGCATTGCCATAGCTTCGATGGTCACCACATCTGATGCATACTGTATGAATTTACATTGTGCCGCCAGAAATCGGCCTCTATCATCCCGAATAACAGCAGCAGTCGCACCTGAGCCTTCCTCTGCATGAAATGATGCATCGACAATGAGTTTGATAAATCTTGGGTCTGGCTTCGTCCATTTATGTATAATGTTCCCCGTCTTGCGACTAACTGAATTGATATGATTCCCAACTAGTCTAAGAACTGAACTAGTCCATCGAGAAGATGGTGGGCAAGAGTCATGGTGAGTATGTTGTCGACGTAATCACCAGATATACCAACAACCAGTAGCAATAATCTTCTTGCAATTTATTCTGGGCATGATTTGGAGTGGCGCGTCGTATTCTACCAGCAGAAACTCCAGTATGGCTGAACCTGACCAATCAACTTGCACAGCATGATTGATCCGGTTAGTTAGGCCCAGTCCAGACCATAAATTCCTTGCTAAGACGCATTGGAATTACGATTATAACCTTGAATTTTTTTATTTTTTTGGTTTTCCTGTTCGTGTTTTGCCTTCGGCAAATCAGGACTGTTGATGTGTCTTGCATCTTATCAAACGGCTGCTTCGAGGTCCTGGCCGTGGTAGTGCAGCCGAACGGGCGGCGCAGGAGGCCACGAAACTACGAATGCCTTCCGGGGTAGCGAACCCGCCGCATGTCTCTCCGCCTCCTCCTCCCACCTCGCGGCAGCCTACGCCTCCTTTCCCCTCTCCGTCGCCACCAGACCCCAAGGCCTCCGCCCTTTCGAACGACTGCCACCGGCGTCCCACAGAGGGCCTCTAGTTTCTTCAGTATCCCTATCCGCGCCTTCACCAGTATCTCCGGCATGGCTGCTGGGACGCAGCAGCAGACCGTGGAGGTTAGGGAGAGCGTGGAGCTGACGGAGGAGGAGGAGCGGATCTTCGCTAGGCTGCTGGACGTCGTCCGCCACTTCGGACTCGGCACCCAGCTCCGCGTCGCCGGGGGATGGGTCCGGGACAAGGTGAGCTTAATTGAAAAGCCTGGTGAGTTTAATATGTAGGGTTTATGGCGTGGCTTCTTGTCGCTCGCACGATATGTTGGGAAATCTTCAATATTCATGTCGCATTGTTTTCCTGCGTATCAGAATTTGTTTGTGAAGAGATTGTTGAATGATGTAGATTAGGGCATCTCTACGGCTCTACCCCATCCCCATATCTTAATTCCCCATCCGTTAATTTCCCTTTTTAGGGAATTAAACATTTGGTCAATTAACCCATCCCAAAACTTAATCCCCTTCCCCCCTACACACATTTTTTTGTCAATTTATCCAAACGTTTGTGCAAATAATCCAAATAAATGCACCGCATTTCTATACAAACATAAAAAAATTCAAACAGACCACATCATAATTCTACTACGAGCATAAATAAACTTAATCTGATCCAACAAACAACTAAAACATTACCATAATTTGTGCCAAAAGGAATAGTTCATTCCAAAAAACCACCAAACACATGGTGGATCAAAAGTAATCATAGCTCATAAGGGGCTCATGCACTTGCGCCAGCCCGCCGGCACCACCATTGTTGCCGCCTCCACCATTGCTGCCACCACCACCAAATGACTTAGCCAAGATGTCCCCACGAGTTAACTCCCAGTATTATCTCGTCCTCTCGCCCATCTTGCTTGGATCCATGAACATTATAGCAAGCTCCTCGACCACCCTCTTGTTCTTGTCTTCCTCGGCCTCCAATGCTAGCCTTGCTCCTCACTCTTCATCTTCTTCTTTTTTTCCCTCGACCTCCGGTGCAAGCCTTTGCTCCTCAGTTTCAAGCCTTTTTCCCCTCCGATCGAGCCTTTCTCTCCTCAGCCACCGCCTTTGCCTTCCACCTCCCCTCCTCCATCATCTTTATCTCGCAGAAACAACTTATCTCCTCCTCCTTCCTTTCAGCCGCCAATGCCCTCTTCACCTCTACCATCGCCATGAGCTCTTGTATGCTCCAACAACTCCATTCTTCTTTGTGGTTTTTGCTTTTTTTTTGTCCATCCGAACGACCAGTGGGGGTGGATGGCTTCCCTTGCCGCCGGCGTTTCAGAGCTTGCGGCTTGGAATTGGCTGCTGGCGGTGGGTCTTCGGCGCCGGCGAGGGTGCGACTGGGATGGGGACCGGGGATGACCGATGTCGGTGTTGGGCAGGAAGGAGGTGGTCGAGTGGGAAGACTGCGGCTGCTCCCTATTTTTCTTGAGACTTGCCCATCCAAGAGCAAATATGAGCTAGTGGGAGGAAAATTTGGGGGGTGGGGTGAAGCTAAATATGGGCAATTAAACTAGGATAACTGACTGTTTTCTCATAAAGAGTAAAGAAGTGCAGAAGTGACATGTTCATTTTGGATTGTTATATTGGGCTGTGCTATTTGAATGTTGCATTTTGTATTAAACAATTGCATGATGCTTGCTATGAGCTGACTAGAAATCTCTGGAGATTCTGGAGGACTAGGATCATACCATGAACTTCCATCTTTTTGCAAGAAAGAAAGAATTAACACTGCTTATATTTTATGGAATGATGGTTTGGTAGTGTTGGGACTTAACTGTTGCTTTGGCATATTCTTGGCAGCTATTGGGGAAAGGCTCTGCTGACATTGACATTGCACTTGATAATATGACGGGCCAAAATTTCTGTGAGAGAGTAAATGAGTACTCAAAATTCATGGGTGAAGAGCAGAAAGGAATCGGCGTTATCCAGTGGTATGAAATTTTTATTACTATAATTCTGACACTCCCAATATTATTTCAGGAGCTTTTTGTTTGCTGATATCCATTTTTACTAAGTAGGTTGATTTTGTATTCCCGTGTTGTATTCTGATTGCCCTTCGTGTGCTTGGGTGACTCTGGCCACTCATGAGAATTCTTTTTCGAACCGGGTTACTCCCCTAGCCCTCTTAGTTGTGGCAGGGCTGCATGTGCGCTCACCTGTGTGTGTGCTTGTGGCATGGGCTGGGGTGTGTGTGTTTGGGGGGGTGGGGGGGGGGTGGTGGTATATTTTTGACCTTTATGCTTTTATACAATATAATTTTCTTTGAGGTCAATTGCGTATGCATGGGAACAAGGAAATCGTCACAGTTTAATGCAAACAGAGTACTCTGTATATGTTCCTTGCATTTTATCATGTAACTGCGGCTGTTTATACCTTCTTTTTTGGCAGCAACCCTGATCAATCCAAGCACCTGGAAACTGCAAGAATGCTTATATATGGCATATGGATTGATTTTGTCAACTTGAGGTCCGAAAAGTACGCTGAAAACAGTCGTATTCCTACTGTGGTATGCACATGCATTTAGCATTACTTTTTGTACTCATTTTGTTGAGCTTATGCACAAACATTATCTCTTTGCATGTCTTGATCTTTTTCAAAGTCTTTTACTTTGCCGTGTGTATTTTCGACGTGGCAAACTACTAAAATATATGTTGATTCACTTGTAATTTGATACACTTATGTTTGGTGGCTCAGTATTTGCAACTTCTTTGTTTCTTATTCATCTCTTTACTTTTGATAATCTGTCGCAAGGCACAAGCAATTTACAGCTATCTCATGCTTTGTAATGTGCAGGAGATTGGAACAGCCAAAGAAGATGCACTCCGCAGGGACCTAACAATCAATAGGTAATGCCATGTGATTTATTTTCAAAATGAATTTGGTATTCTGTAATGTCATACTTTCATTGCTACAATGTTGATTTCAAGGTTTAACTTAGTTCCCTATTTAGTCTTTCTAAAATCCAAACTTCAACAGCTTATTCTTCAATATCAACACTAAATCAGTGGAAGATTTAACTGGAAGAGGTTAGTTTCTTTGCTATTACTAGTTTCTAAACCCATGTCATTATTTTGTAAATTCTCGCTGTTATGTACTCATGGTGATCCCATACTATGTGAAGGTCTTGAAGATCTGAAAAAGGGCCTCATTGATACTCCTTTACCTGCCAAGTCAACTTTCCTGGATGACCCCCTCAGGGTTCTTAGAGCAATTCGGTTTGGTATGTCCTGTGATCAATCTCAAATAGTTCGGGTGATCTTTTTCTAATTTTATTATGAGTACTAATACTTTCTATAATTTTATGATTTTAGAGGTGTTCATGATAAGTTTGACTTGCTAATAGCATCTTAACTTCAAGCCATTTCTACTTAGGTAATCTTAGCTGAAAACATTATAAAGTGTTTCTCTCTCTGATAAGTTGAAATCTTGCCCACTTGCTTGCTAGTGCAAATGCCTGCTATGGCGTATAATTAAAGGGTGTGACAGTGACTTGGATTAGTATTATTTTCTTTGCATATGCTAATATTCATCTCTGGCAGCTGCTAGATTCAGCTTTACATTAGCTGAAGATTTGAAAGAAGCGGCTTCTGATGAAAAGGTGAAGTCTGAACTTGGTAGCAAGATTAGCAGAGAACGAATTGGTCATGAGGTCTGATTTCTACACTAACTGTCAATCGATGCCTCCTTGCTTCTTCCTGCTTTTTTGTATAAGTAACGGAATTTCGCCATTGTGTATTGAGTGACGCCAAGCAAATCCCCAGGTCACTAATATTGTAGTTTGCATATTGTGCAGGTAGACCTCATGATGTCAGACAAACACCCTGTCAATGCACTGTGCCATATCCATGATTTGGGATTGTTTTATGTTGTTTTTGCTTTTCCTGAGAAACTAGAGCCTCCAGCTCTTGACAAACATGATTGGTATGTATCTGTTCTAGTATGCTAGTATGTATGTTTGGACTACATGCAATATGGAAGTACCCAACTATATGTCACACAGTTACATTTCAGATTTTTTGACTTGGTAGACTTTTACAAATTAGTATGCACTTGTCTATTTGTTTCCAATAGCTCATATTTTCTGTTGGTTCAGGCTTTGTGTTTCACATCTTGAAGCAGCATGGAATCTTGCACATTCTATTGGCCGTTCTGTGTTCAGTGGTGGTTCTGATTCCAAGTCACAGGTCTGCGGAGTTTTGATCATATATCTTGTTAAATAACACCCCCAAAATCATGTTTCTTGCATGGCATGTTATTTTAAGCTGTTTCCTGTGTTGACATTGAAATGCATATGACCGAAAGTAAAACTTAAGTAACCTTGAAATAATTTATAACGAACCAACATTATTCTGATTCTTCTCTGTAACAGTTTTGAATTCTTAAGGCATTTATAGAATGTTTTTGAACCTGATCGAACCATGACCGCTGGGAGTACAAAATATTGCTCTAAATCATTCAAGTATCTCTCTATAGATTCGTTGCAGTCTTATAGTTGATTTTGTATAGCACTGTAATTCAGAAAATCTATTATAGAAGTTTCTCACTAGTATAGTACTGTATCTAGAATTACTATGGTAGGCAACTTTACTACAAGTTATGTGCAATGGCTACCAAGAAACACATACTTGGCTTTTATGGATGCTATTTTGTTTTCCTAACTCTTAAGATTTACTATGATTTTTAGGATGAACAGCAAAGGCTTTGCCTGTATAGCGCGCTATTTACTCCAGTTCGAAATATGTTCTACATGGACAAAAAATCAAAGAAGGTAACATCCAACTCAGGCATCCTCCAGATTTGTCTAAATCCAAACATTTAACTATTTAGAAGGGCAAAACTCTGTATACGCTTGATGTTCTTTGGTTGACTAAGTCATCGACTTTTCTGCAATGGTGTAAGTGAACAAACTCATAACTAGACTGATCGGAGAGAGCAGGCTTGGGCCATCATGACCATATTCCGTTTTTCCTACACTAAACATAGGAATAAAATCATCTAACTCATGCATTATCTTTTTTCCTAATACAAACAGTATGTACATAAGCAGGTCAAATATTCTATTATAGTCTACCCTGCGGACACTCTTCAATGCTCTGCAAGTGTCTACCTGGGTACGCTTGCTTGTTTCATAGAAATAGATATTTTTCCGGACAGGTTAAGCTTCATCTGAAGCCGAACATGAGGTGCTAATCTTTGCCTGATAGTCTAGCTTAACTTTTGGTTAGACGGCGGGTTCTTTGCAAGGTATAAAATGGTTTATGTTATTTAGAAAGAAACTCTTGGAGGTTGGTAAATTTGTTAACAAACTAAACAGCTTGATAATCATCACATTCATTTGCCCTCTACTGTTTTATGGAAGTACTATAACAGGTCTGTTGTGTCATCTGCAGGTTCCAGTTGTTAGCTATATTATTCGGTACTCTCTAAAGCTGAAAGCTAGTGATGCTGACACGGTACACTTTATTGAGCAGGCCTAATCTCGAAAGCAATTGTTTATGCTTGCATGTGTTGTGTAATTTAATTAAAAAAAACTTTTCATTATCTGTTCTGTGTTGAAAGATTGTGAACATACATGTTGCGAGTGAAAAGTTTGCTGAATTAATTCTTCTCCTGGAGTCAAATGAGAATCTGGAAACTGTGAAAGAGAAGCTGGATGATGAATATCTAGAGATACCAACAGACTTAGTGAAACGTGTTTTTGCAGGTTAGTGCTGGCCATCCTTATTTTTAAATTTGGAATGTCCTTCATATTGGTCAGTTCCTTAAAATTTGAAGTTTCTGATGGTCTTGTTATGGGCATTCTAGGCACATGATATCTTTTGATTTAACTTGTTAGGGTATTGGATCAATTTGTTTGCAGTATTCTTATTTCCTTGTGTTACTGGATAAAATTTCTGACAGTTTGAGCATTTCAGGACTTATACTTCGTGAAATAAAAGGTTTTTGGCGTGTGGCACTGTTTATCTCAACTCTTGTCTATCCAGAAGTGGGCAATGCCAGCGATTCCCTCGGCAAGCAGGATGAACTAGATAAAATGAAAGAGAGATACATCAGTGTGGAGCGATCAATAACTGAACTTGGTAAAGAACTTACCTAATGATATTTTTAGTTTCCTATCATGATAGTTGATGTGTTCCTCACATAACTACCTCCTGATTTATACCTTGTTGTTCCACTTGACCAGATCTTGATGGCGTATGGAAAATGAAGCCGTTGCTTGATGGAAAGGCCATTATGGGGGTCATGCAGGTCAAGTCCGGAGGTCCCTTGATTGGAAAATGGGTATGTATGAACCCCCTGTAAACCAACTGATCATACTATTCCAGTTCCTGTGCATTCTTACTTAACACAAAGATGTGCACTTTCTCCCAGCAACAACGGCTAGTCAAGTGGCAGCTTGCGCATCCTCAGGGAACTATGGAGGAGTGCATGGAGTGGATGAAGCAGTCGGAACAGCAGTCAAAACGCCAGAAAATAGAATGCAGCACTTGAGCATCATTGACTGACATTTTGATTTTGAGCTTAGGCAGTCCTTAGAACTCAGTGATAGGTCACAAACTTCACATGGTCTCTGTCCGTGGGTCTCTGTCCGTTGATCTTGATTGCTTTGCCACCATGGCTACTTTTGCGTTCCTGGTTTCCTTCCATTGGAGATGGATGGGACGTTACTCTCTGACATGTACTCCCTCCGTGCCAAAATAAGTGTCAACTTTGTAATAACTTTAGTACAAATTTGTACTAAGGTTGAGACACTTATTTTGGGACGGAGGAAGTAGTAAAATAGATTTTCTCCACCAGAGTCTATTTGAGCCTTGTATTGAATATGTTTCTCCAACAAAAAAGTATGGATTTTTTTACTTCGAAAAAGGCAATGCGAGAACATCATGATGTAATGGGTATCTTGTATATCTAAATGGTTGATGATGTAACAAGTGTCATATATACCTAAATAGTCAGATCACGCTAACTCTAATTCTCCCAATATGTCAACTCATTATACCATCATGCATAGAAAGATAACCACATTTGACATGCACCATGCGTTTGGGGCGGGAGTTGGGCCTGGCTAGCTCAACCGAGCCTGTTCGAAGGAAAATAGGTAAAAAGTCAACATCTGCATTGTTTGGTTGCCTGCATTTAGGTCTCTCGCATTAGGGGAGCAATTTTGACATGTCGTTTGGTTGCCTGACTCGGCTCATGCAATTACACCATGTTTGGTTGCCTGCACGGGATATGATTAAGATTAACATCTATCCATAACACACGTTGTGGCGGGGGGGATCCATAACACACACGTTGTGGCGGCTGTAGTGAACGATGGCGAGGATACAAGCAACTAGTTTGCCGCACCGTCGTCGGACTCGGCGCTGAGGCCACCGTCCACTACCGCAGGGCGGGCGGTCGACAAGCAAGCATCCCGCCCTGGCGAGCAGTATAAGAGCATCTCCAACCGTTCGCCATCCCAGGGGCTAGAAAAAAACGCCGCTTGGGGGGCGAAACGATGATATTTTCAGCGTGGGGGCGATCGGCTTCCTAGCTGCCGCCCCCAGGTCGGCCCTAGATGCTCTTTAAAAAAGAATTAAAAACATAATTGGGCAAATTTCGGCAAACACGACATACATTCGGCGATATTTAGGCGGTTCACAATTTTTTTACATACAGAAACATAATAATAAATCTACTAAAAAGAAGAAAAAAAAACGGCCACGCCTACACGCCGAAGAACTCGCTGAACACGCCGAAGTCGCTGCCATCATCGTCCTCCTCCTTCACGTGGCCGTCCCTGCTTGGAACCCCTGCCGGTCCCCACGGACTGGTTTGGCCGGCGGCGCACCTCGTCGCCGCTATCGTCGAGAACGATGACGCCTCCCTCGCCGGCCACGGCGCCGAGCGGACGATCTCCTCCAGGGCGTGGCGCTGGCGCTCCATCTCCATCCGGCGCCAGTCCTCCCGCGCCCACTTCATGGCGGCCTCGTCGTCATCGTTGTGCTCGCGCTTCACGGGGCCGAGCCCCGGCTCCATCTTCGGCCTGACGAGGCGGGAGGCTGACCCGAGGAACCGCCGCCGCCCTGGTTGTTGACGACGACCGCGGTTGCGCCGACAGCGGCGTTTCCACGGTCGGCCTTGATGCTGAAAGAGCGCCGGCGACCGGAGGAGGAGAGGAGGACCGCCACATCCTCCTCGGCAGCCATGGACCGCAACTCCGGCGGGACCGGGGCGGCCGGGTACGTCAGCGGTGGATCGTTGCCTCCTCAAGGTACTCGAGGACGCCGTGTAGCGTGCGGCCGGGCGCCCCACCACAGGCGGCGGCGCTGTTGTTGCGCCCCTTACTAGTGGCGCGTTGTTGATGGAGGCCAGCCGCTCCGCCTGCCAGTGTTCGAAGTACGCCGCCCACACCTCGTGGTTGCCGGCGTCGTACTCCAGGAGGGCTCTCCTCCGACAGAGACGCCCGCACACGGTCGATCTCGGCCTGAAGTAGTCGGGTGCTCGACGTCGGGCAGCGGGGGGACGGGGATGCCTCCCGGCGCTGTGGCCTCCACCGCCGCGCGTGCATGTCGGGAGGCGCCGGGTAGTTCATTTGTGAGGAGATGGGCTTCCCACTCGTGCCAGAGAGCGGAGGCCGAAGCCATTGGCCGCCCCCATCGCTGCGGGAACCTTTCGCCCATCGTCTGTGCGTGCACGGGGAGAGGGAAAGAGTTCGGCGGCGCGGCTGTGTGCACGGGGAGAGAGGGGGGCGCGGGCGGTGCGTTCACCGCGAGGCAGGCGGCTTATATAGCGGCCGGGGGGCGGCGTCGTGTGTACGCATGGCGGGAGGGGGCGCGTCGCCTCACCGCGCCGTCCGTGAGGAATCAATGGAAGGCTGACCGGCGCAGTCCTTGGCATTGATTCTCCGTGGAAATGACCGAGGACATGATACCTTGGATATGACCAAAAATATTGCATACATGTATATTTGTGAGGTGATTTCTAATGCAAACTATGCAATAATTTATTTATGTCATCCAGGATAAAAATACTTCACAAACTTTTGTTCCATGTCTAATTGCAGGTGTATGAGACATTTGTACAATCCATATATGAAGATAAGGGAAAAATAGAAGTTTAGGTGCTGTTTAAAAAGTCCTCTCACGTCACTTTTGGGCCAAGAGAAGATAGAGTCCAAGTCTGTCATGTTCTGGATTCAGATTCGGACTGCACAGACATACCTGAATCAAAATGTCAACAACTTTTTCATACGGAATCCGAATTGGGTGATTCTTTTTTTGTTAGAAATTAGATTTCGTGTTCTTTCCAACCCAATTGGATTCACCTTTAAATTCGTCCATAGCATTGAGATATCGACAAAACAATCTAACGCTGCAGCAGATTCTGAGTCAAACAACAAGTCCAAAGGTGCTGCATCGCCTCCAATTGGGCCCATGAGCCTTGTACGACCTAGGGTTAGTTTTAGCCTGCCTTGGGACGTCCTCCCACCTCCTTGGCCGCCACCCCTTGCTCATATATAATTAGATCCATCTAGTAGCTTTTTTCCTTAGGATTTGTTTAGTTAAAAGTTAGCCATTGCAACTTCGTGTACTTCGTTTGTGTCCAACGACCAGACCAATACCGCTTACGGACCCCCACCACTATCAATACTTCATATATATTCGTAATATTCAGATTGCTTTATCATATTCTTGCTTGTTCTTCGATTGCTTGCAGGAATAGACCTTCGTGGTCAGGCTGACCGTGCTTCCGGCATCGTCAGTAACCTCAGGAGATTGATTTAGCGATTGCTAAGGCGCAACGTCGTGCACGTTTGTAGTCGGATCGTCAAAGTCGTCTCCACCAAATAGATAGTTATCATCTCAGCGAAAGATCGAGGCCCTCGCCTCTATCAAGTGGTATCAGTTTTCGGGTTGCTCGGTGAGAATTTCCAGTTTTTCCTAGATTAGATTTATTTTCTTACCTATTGTCCAAAAAAAGCCACAAAAAGTTAGATCTATTCATCCTTTGTCCAAGCCAGTCTGAGCCTTTGCAATTTTCTTTTCATTGCTTGCATAGTTGAATTATCGGTTGCATGGTCGTGTCGAGTTGCTGGTCTTAGTGTCTAGTTCGTTTAGAGTTTAGAGTTCTATTCACATTAGTCACGCCGCCGCTGTATCATTATCCCTTCCGCTGTCCACCATCCATCCATCAATTTCCACCACGTGCTACCCACCGTTCATTGTCATAATCATAGTTGAGATCATTCACATCTTCGCTTGATCCAATCTGCATCTTATCTAGTTTATTTTGGAAAGAGGGAGAGAGAAAAAAAGAGGAAAAAAAGCAAGAGAAAAAAAATAAAAAAAAGTCAGAGAAAAAAAAGAAAGAAAAAGAAAAAAGGTGTGAGGAAAAAAAGAGAGAAGAAAAAAATCCGAATCTATCTAGACTCAATCTCGTAGTTGAATTCGGATTGGAATCTGTTTTGTGTACTGTTCAGTAAAACAGGCATAACTTCCTCATACGAAGTCCGTTTTGGCTCCGCAAGTACTCACATGAAAGCTAGCAACGAGCCCCATCTAAATAGTTGCATAAGCTAGTTCAATATTTGGCACCTCAAAATCGGCTTCTAAATAGGTCTTTTTGCTCTCCGAAGTTCACGAACACAGCTTATTCCAGTTTTTCACGCCAATTTTCGAATTTTTTTGACTCCTCATATCAACTCAGAATTGAGTGATTCCTTTTGCGTTTGAAAGCTTGAGTCAGTATCATTCTTGAAAAAAATTATCAAAAAATTGGCACAAACTTTTATAGAGGAAAATTGAAGAGAAAGTTGTTGATATATCCTGCTTGGCTGTTGTTTCACATCATTATCTTTATTACTATTGTGATCTTCACTTATATCTTGCTGTCCAGAGCTACTTCATATCCTTTATTGATGCTAGTTGTGCTACGGCGTGACCTCATTAGTGTTCTAGGCTCGCGTCTCTAGTTCGGTCTAGCCTAGGACCAGCACAGTACCGTCGTTGAGCGTTTATTCAACATTGCATCTCTGAATTGATTATTGCTAATCTTTTGCTACCATATATAGCCAACCCAGCTCCACATATTTCTACACCGTGTATACGCACGTTCCCCTGGCAATCGCTTTACACAATCTTCGGAGTTATTTGACACCGCTGGTTGCCTGTCACCACCTGCCGCATGGTAAGAACTTGTAAGATATTGATATTTGCTTTACTGTGAGCACTTTACAACCACATCCTAGTAGTTCATAGGAACATTATTCTCGAATTTTGGTTCTTGTTTCTACTAATCATGACAGGTTCCGAAGATAGAAGTTCTTGGACGACGGACACATCTTCACCATCACGAGAGTTGGGACAACACACACAAGCACATGGTCAGGTTATCTTTTTACCGTCATTTGAGGGTAGATTTAATCCTATTTATCTAGCTTGGGAGCTTGAAGTAGAACAAGTTTTTAGTCACCATGACTTTTCTGAACTTGAGCGAGTGCGAGCTGCCACTAGAGCATTTACTGGTTTTGCTTCTGTTTGGTGGAGTGTGCATTGTAAGAAAAACATTGATAACCAACCCACAACTTGGAAAGATTTGAAATATGTAATGAGACAACAATTTTTCCCTCCTTACTATCGTCGTGAATTGCTTCGCAAATTTGAACAATTTAAACAAGGCAACAACACTGTTCATGCTTACTACCAAGAGTTCAAATCTTATATGCATCATTGTGACATAGAAGAATCTGAGAATGATACAATGAATAGATTTTTTGGTGGTTTGAACCATGATATTCAGGCAAGATTTCAGTATATTCCTCGTTGCATTACTGTATGTATGTTCGTGCTTGTACCTTTGAGAGACAGATACAGGAGGATGCATTGAATGACTACAACAACTACTATTCTAGTTCATGCTCACCACCGCCGGTTGGTTCCTCCACCGTTGCACCTACTAGAGTAGCCCCACATTGGATTGTGAGCGCGACATCATCTCAAGAGTATGGTACATTGTCAACGTCCGTACCTACATCAGCTACGTCTTTGCGACAAGGTAACAGTAAAGGTATTGATGAGATAACTTCACATGAGAATGATGCATACCTAGTTAACTTGAATGCATCATGTGTTGAGTTACCTCTTGATTTGAGCACACCACCTATTTTAGAGAATCTCGCTACTGTCATAAATGTGTCGTGTGATCAAACAACTGAAATACCAACAATTTTGAGTGCACCCATTGAATTAACTGTTGATGCAAAAGAACCAATGTTTAATCATTTTGATATGACCTCTAATCTTGGTGATGATTCTGTGTCAAATGACTTATTGCATGTTTGCTTATTTAAGCATGTTGTAGCATGTAAATTTGATGCAAGTAAGGTTTATTCACCAATGTTGGGATGGTTTAATGATGAACATTGTCAATCCTTTGATATGAATAAGAGCTTCACTTATATGTGCAAACTGAGTTGCAATATTTTCATGTCTTCTACTTCTTGTGATAATATTTCGGCTTCAGATTTTATGAGCTATGAAAATTACTCATGTATACATGTGTCATTTGTGCAAAAACCAAGGGAAGTAAAAATGGATGACATATACATATGCAACATGTACACCCTGTCTCTTTTGTTAGCCACATTTCAGATTAAGCAACGCTGAGGACGACTTTGTTTTCAAGAAGGGGAGGTCTTGGATACGACCAAAAATATTGCATACATGTATATTTGTGAGGTGATTTCTAATGCAAACTATGCAATAATTTATTTATGTCATCCAGGACAAAAATACTTCACAAACTTTTGTGCCATGTCTAATTGCAGGTGTATGAGACATTTGTAAAATCCACATATGAAGATAAGGGAAAAAGAGAAGTTTAGGTGCTGTTCAAAAAGTTTTCTCACGTCACTTTTGGGCCAAGAGAAGATAGAGTCCAAGTCTGTCACGTTCTGGATTCAGATTCGGACTGCACAGACATACCTAAATCAAAACATGAACAACTTTTTCATACGAACTCCGAATTGGGTGATTATTTTTTTGTTAGAAATTAGATTTCGTTTTCTTTCCAACCCAATTGGATTCACCTTTAAATTCATCCGAAGCATTGAGATATCGACGAAACAATCTAACGCTGCAGCAGATTCTGAGTCAAACAACAAGTCTAAAGGTGTTGCATCACCTCCAATTGGGCCCATGAGCCTTGTAGGACCTAGGGTTAGTTTTAGGCTGCCTTGGGACGTTCTCCCACCTCCTTGGCTGCCACCCCTTGCTCCTATATAAGTAGATCCATCTAGTAGCTTTTTCCTTGGGATTTGTTTAGTTAAAAGTTAGCCATTGCAACTTCGTGTACTTCGTTTGTGTCCAACGACCAGACCAATACTGCTTACGGATCCCCACCATTATCAATACTTCATATATATATATATTCGCAATATTCAGATTGCTGTATCATATTCTTGCTCGTTCTTCGATTGCTTGCAGGAATAGACCTTCGTGGTCAGGCTGACCGTGCTTCCGGCATCGTCAGTAACCTCAGGATATTGGTTTAGCGATTGCTAAGGCGCAACGTCGTGCATGTTTGTAGTCGGATCGTCAAAGTCGTCTCCACCAAATCGATAGTTATCATCTCATCGAAAGATCGGGACCCTCGCCTCTATCAGGAAACCGAGGCGATGAGGACGACGAGGCACGGGTGTCGCTGACTCGGTGGGCCCGCTGTTCTTTCACGCCAAAAATGATTGCCCCGGTGCCCTCGGGCGCCCCCTGAAGGAAATATGCCCTAGAGGCAATAATAAAGTTATTATTTATTTCCTTATTTCATGATAAATGTTTATTATTCATGCTAGACTTGTATTAACCGGAAACATAATACATGTGTGAATACATAGACAAACATAGTGTCACTAGTATGCCTCTACTTGACTAGCTCATTGATCAAAGATGGTTAAGTTTCCAAACCATGGAAATTAGTTGTTATTTGATCAATGGGATCACATCATTAGGAGAATGATGTGATTGACTTGACCCATTCCGTTAGCTTAGCACTTGATCGTTTTGTTTACTCCTATTGCTTTCTTCATTACTTATACATGTTCTTATGACTATGAGATTATGCATCTCACGGATACCGGAGGAACACTTTGTGTGCTACCAAACGTCACAACGTAACTGGGTGATTATAAAGGTGCTCTACAGGTGTCTCCGATGGTACTTGTTGAGTTGGCATAGATCAAGATTAGGATTTGTCACTCCGATTGTCGGAGAGGTATCTCTGGGCCCTCTCGGTAATGCACATCACTATAAGCCTTGAAAGCAATGCAACTAATGATTTAGTTGCGGGATAGTACATTATGAAACGAGTGAAGAGACTTGTGTTGGGGAACGTAGCAATAATTCAAAATTTTCTACGTATCACCAAGATCAATCTATGGAGTCATCTAGCAACGAGGGAGGAGTGGATCTACATACCCTTGTAGATCGCGCGCGGAAGCGTTCAAGAGAACGGGGTTGATGGAGTCGTACTCGCCGTGATCCAAATCACCGATGATCCTAGCGCCGAACGGACGGCACCTCCGCGTTCAACACACGTACGGAGCAGCGACGTCTCCTCCTTCTTGATCCAGCAAGGGGGAAGGAGAGGTTGATGGAGATCCAGCAGCACGACGGCGTGGTGGTGGAAGTAGCGGGATTCCAACAGGGCTTCGCCAAGCGCTGCGGGAGGAGGGAGATGTGTCATGGGAGGGAGAGGGAGGCGTCGGGGCATAGGTGTGGCTGCCCTCCCTTCCCCCCACTATATATAGGGCCAAGGGAGAGGGGGGGGGGGCGCAGCCTTGGCCCTTCCTCCAAGGAAGGGTGCGGCCAGGGAGGAGTCCATCCTCCCCAAGGCACCTCGGAGGTGCCTTCCCCCTTTAGGACTCTTTCTTTCCTTTATCTCTTGGCACATGGGCCTCTTGGGGCTGGTGCCCTTGGCCCATATAGGCCAAGGCGCACCCCCTACAGCCCATGTGGCCCCCGAGGCAGGTGGACCCCCGGACCCCTTTTGGCACTCCCGGTACAATACCGATAATGCGCGAAACTTTTCCGGCAACCAAAACAAGACTTCCCATATATAAATCTTTACCTTCGGACCATTCCGGAACTCCTCGTGACGTCCGGGATCTCATCCGAGACTCCGAACAACTTTCGGGTTACCGCATACTAATATCTCTATAACCCTAGCGTCACCGAACCTTAAGTGTGTTGACCCTACGGGTTCGGGAGACATGCAGACATGACCGAGATGACTCTCCGGTCAATAACCAACAGCGGGATCTGGATACCCATGTTGGCTCCCACCTGTTCCACGATGATCTCATCGGATGAACAACGATGGCAAGGACTTAATCAATCCCGTATACAATTCCCTTTGTCTAGCGGTACGATACTTGCCCGAGATTCGATCGTCGGTATCCCGATACCTTGTTCAATCTCGTTACCGGCAAGTCTCTTTACTCGTTCCGTAACACATCATCCCGTGATCAACTCCTTGATCACATTGTGCACATTATGATGATGTCCTACCGAGTGGGCCCAGAGATACCTCTCCGTTTACACGGAGTGACAAATCCCAGTCTTGATTCGTGCCAACCCAACAGACACTTTCGGAGATACCTGTAGTGTACCTTTATAGCCACCCAGTTACGTTGTGACGTTTGGCACACCCAAAGCACTCCTACGGTATCCGGGAGTTGCACAATCTCATGGTCTAAGGAAATGATACTTGACATTAGAAAAGCTTTAGCATACGAACTACATGATCTTGTGCTAGGCTTAGGATTGGGTCTTTGTCCATCACATCATTCTCCTAATGATGTGAACCCGTTATCAATGACATCCAATGTCCATGGTCAGGAAACCGTAACCATCTATTGATCAACGAGCTAGTCAACTAGAGGCTTACTAGGGACATGGTGTTGTCTATGTATCCACACATGGATAATAAACGATTATCATGAACAAGGAAATATAATAATAACTAATTTATTATTGCCTCTAGGGCATATTTCCAACAGTCTCCCACTTGCACTAGAGTCAATAATCCAGTTCACATCGATATGTGATTAACACTCAAGGTCACATCCCCATGTTACTAACACCCAAAGAGTTTACTAGAGTCAATAATCTAGTTCACATTACCATGTGATTAACACTCGATGAGTTCTGGGTTTGAACATGTTATGCTTGTGAGAGATGTTATAGTCAACGGGTCTGAATCTTTCAGATCCGTATGTACTTCGCAAATCTCTATGTCATCTTGTAGATGCAGCTACTACGCTATATTTGGAGCCATTTCAAATAACTGTTCTACTTGGAGCTATTCTAAATTGTTTCTCCATAATACGTATCCGGTTTGCCACTCAGAGTCATTCGGATAGGTGTTAAATCTTGCATCGATGTAACCCTTTACGCCGAACTCTTTATCACCTCCATAACCGAGAAACATATCCTTATTCCTCTAAGGATAATTTAGACCGCTATCTGGTGATCTACTCCTAGATTACCTTTGTACCCTCTTGCCAGATATGTGGCAAGGCACACATCAGGTGCGGTACTCAGCATGGCATACCGTATAGAGCCTATGACAAAAGCATAGGGGACGACCTTCGTCCTTCCTCTTTCTTCTGCCGTGTTCGAGCTTTAAGTCTTAACTTCATACCTTACAACTCAGGCAAGAACTCCTTCTTTGACTGGTCCATCTTGAACACCTTCAAGATCATGTCAAGGTATGTGCTCATTTGAAATTACCATTAAGAATTTTGATCTATCCTTATATATCTTGATGCTCAATGTTCAAGTAGCTTAATCCAGGCTTTCCATTGAAAAATACTTTCCAAATAACCCTATATGCTTTCCAGAAATTCTACGTCATTTCTGATCAACAATATGTCATATATTTATCAGAAATTCTATAGTGCTCCCACTCACTTCTTTGGAAATACAAGTTTCTCATAAACTTTGTATACACCCAAAACTTTGATCATCTTATCAAAGCATACATTCCAACTCCGAGATGCTTACTCCAGTCCTTAGAAGGATTGCTGGAGCTTTGCATACTTATTAGCATCTTTTAGGATTAACAAAACCTTCCGGTTGTATCACATACAACCTTTCCTCAAAAATCGTCGAGGAAACAATGGTTTTTGGCATCCTATCTGCAAGATTTCACAAATAATGCAGTAATTGCTAATATAATTCCAACAGACTCTTAGCATCGCTACGAGTGAGAAAGTCTCATCGCAGTCAACTCCTTGAACTTGTCGGAAAACATCTTAACGACAAGTTGAGCGTTCTTAATGGTGATACCTACCATCATTGTCCGTCTTCCTTTTAAAAATCCATATGTACCTAACAGCCTTACGACCATCAAGTAGTTCTCCCAAAGTCTACACTTTGTTTTCATATATGGATCCTCTCTCGGATTATATGGCCTCGAGCCATTTTGGAATCCAGGCCCACCATCGCTTCTCCATAGCTCGTAGGTTCATTGTTGTCTAGCAACATGACTTCCAAGACAGGATTACGTACCACTCTGAAGGAGTACGCATCCTTGTCATCCCACGAGGTTTGGTAGTGACTTGATCTGAAGTTTCATGATCACTATCATAAGCTTCCACTTCAATTAGTGTAGGTGCCACAGGAACAACTCCTGTGCCCTGCCACACACTAGTTGAAGAGACGGTTCAATAACCTCATCAAGTCTCCACCATCCTCCCACTCAATTCTTTCGAGAGAAACTTTTCCTTGAGAAAGGACCCGATTCTAGAAACAATCCCTTATTGCTTTCGGATCTGAGATAGGAGGTATACCCAACTGTTTTGGGTGTCCTATGAAGATGCATTTATCCGCTTTGGGTTCGAGCTTCTCAGCCTGAAACTTTTTCACATAAGCGTCGCAGCCCCAAACTTTTAAGAAATGACAGCTTAGGTTTCCCTAAACCATAGTTCATACGGTGTCATCTCATCGGAATTACGTGGTGCCCCTTTTAAAGTGAATGTGGTTGTCTCTAATGCCTAACCCATAAACTATCGTGGTAATTCGATAAGAGACATCATGGTATGCATCATATCCAATAGGGTGCAGTTATGATGTTCGGACACACCATCACACTATGGTGTTCCAGGCTGTATTAGTTGTGAAACAATTTCCACAATGTCTTAATTCTGTGCCAAACTCGTAATTCAGATATTCATCTCTATGATCATATCATAGATATTTTATCCTCTTGTCACGACGATCTTTCAACTTCACCCTGAAATTACTTGAACCTTTCAATAATTCAGACTCGTGATTCATCAAGTAAATATACTCAACATCTACTCAAATCATCTGTGAAGTAAGAACATAACGATATCCACTACATGCCTCAGCACTCATTGGATTGCACACATCAAAATGTATTACTTCCAACAAGTTGCTTTCTAGTTCCATTTTACTGAAAACGAGGCTTTCAGTCATCTTGCCCATGTGGTATGATTTGCATGTCTCAAGTGATTCAAAATCAAGTGAGTCCAAACAGTCCATTTGCATGGAGTTTCTTCATGCATATACACCAATAGACATGGTTCGCATGTCTCAAACCTTTCAAAACAAGTGAGCCCAAAGATCCATCAACATGGAGCTTCTTCATGTGTTTTATACCGATATGACTTACGTGGCAGTGCCACAAGTAGGTGGTACTATCATTACTATCTTTTGGCATGAACATGTGTATCACTACGATCGAGATTCAATAAACCATTCATTTCAGGTGTAAGACCATTGAAGGTATTATTCAAATAAACAGAGTAACCATTATTCTCTTTAAATGAATAACCGTATTGCGATAGACATAATCCAATCATGTCTATGCTCAACGCAAACACCAATCTCGATGGTAGAGGGAGCGTACGATATTTGATCAACCTTGGAAATACTTCCAACACATATCGTCATCTCACCTTTAGCTAGTCTCCGTTTATTCCGTAACTTTTATTTCGAGTTACTAACACTTAGCAACCGAACCGGTATCTAATACCCTCGTGCTACTAGGAGTACTAGTAAAGTACACATTAACATAATACATCCAACATACTTCTATCGACCTTGCCAACCTTCTTATCTACCAAGTATTTAGGGTAATTCTGCTCCAGTGGCTGTTCCCTTTATTACAGAAGCACTTAGTCTCGGGTTTGGGTTCAACCTTGGGTTTCTTCACTAGAGCAGCAGCTGATTTGCCGTTTCATGAAGCATCCCTTTTTGCCCTTACCCTTCTTGAAACTAGTGGTTTCACCAACCATCAACAATTGATGCTCCTTCTTGATCTCTACTTTTGTGGTGTCAAACATCGCGAATATCTCAAGGATCATCATATATGTCCCTGATATATTATAGTTCATCACGAAGCTCAAGCAGCTTGGTGGTAATGACTTCGGAGAACCATCACTATTTCATCTGGAAGATCAACTCCCACTCGATTCAAGCAATTGTTGTACTCAGACAATCTGAGCACAAGCTCAATAATTGAGCTTTTCTCCCTTAGTTTGCAGGCTAAGAAAATCGTCGGAGGTCTTATACCTCTTGACGTGGCACGAGCCTGAAATCCCAATTTCAGCCCTCGAAACATCTCATATGTTTCGCGACGTTTCAAAACGTCTTCGGTGCCTCAACTCTAAGCCGTTTAACTGAACTATCACGTAGTTATCAAAATGTGTATGTCAGATGTTCGCAACATCCATAGACAACGTTCGAGGTTCAGCACACTGAGCGGTGCATTAAGGACATAAGCCTTCTATGAAGCAATGAGGACAAACCTCAGTTTACGGACCTAGTCCGCATAATTACTACTATCAACTTTCAACTAAATTTTCTCTAGGAACATATCTAAACAGTAGAACTGAAGCGCGAGCTACGACATAATTTGCGAAGACCTTTTGACTATGTTCAGGATAATTAAGTTCATCTTATGAACTCCCACTCAGATAGACATCCCTCCAGTCATCTAAGTGATTACATGATCCGAGTTAACTAGGCCGTGTCCGATCATCACGTGAGACGGACTAGTCATCATCGGTGAACATCTTCATGTTGATCGTATCTACCATACGACTCATGCTCGACCTTTCGGTCTCTTGTGTTCCGAGGCCATGTCTGTACATGCTAGGCTCATCAAGTCAACCTAAGTGTTTCACGTGTGTAAATCTGTCTTACACCCGTTGTATGTGAACATTAGAATCTAACACCCGATCATCACGTGGTGCTTCGAAACAACGAACTGTCGCAATGGTGCACAGTTAGGGGGAACACTTTCTTGAAATTATTATGAGGGATCATCTTATTTACTACCGTCGTTCTAAGTAAACAAGATGCATAAACATGATAAACATCACATGCAATCAAATAGTGACATGATATGGCCATCATCACTTTGCTCCTCTTGATCTCCATCTTCGGGGCTCCATGATCATCATCATCACCGGCATGACACCATGATCTCCATCATCATGATCTCTATCATCGTGTCTTCATGAAGTTGTCTCGTCAACTATTACTTCTACTACTACAGCTAACGGTTAGCAATAAAGTAAAGTAATTACATGACGTTTATGTTGACACGCAGGTCATAAATAAATTAAGACAACTCCTATGGCTCCTGCCGGTTGTCATACTCATCGACATGCAAGTCGTGATTCCTATTACAAGAACATGATCAATCTCATACATCACATATATCATTCATCACATCCTTTTGGCCATATCACATCACATAGCATACCCTGCAAAAACAAGTTAGACGTCCTCTAATTGTTGTTTGCATGTTTTACGTGGCTGCTATGGGTTTCTAGCAAGAATGTTTCTTACCTACGCAAAAACCACAACGTGATATGCCAATTGCTATTTACCCTTCATAAGGACCCTTTTCATCGAATCCGATCCGACTAAAGTGGGAGAGACAGACACCCGCTAGCCACCTTATGCAACTAGTGCATGTCAGTCGGTGGAACCAGTCTCACGTAAGAGACGTGTAAGGTCGGTCCGGGCCGCTTCATCCAACAATACCGCCGAATCAAGATTGGACTAGTAACGGTAAGCATATTGAACAAAATCAACGCCCACAACTACTTTGTGTTCTACTCGTGCATAGAAACTACGCATAGACCTAGCTCATGATGCCACTGTTGGGGAACGTAGCAATAATTCAAAATTTTCTACGTATCACCAAGATCAATCTATGGAGTCATCTAGCAACGAGGGAGGAGTGGATCTACATACCCTTGTAGATCGCACGCGGAAGCGTTCAAGAGAACGGGGTTGATGGAGTCGTACTCGTCGTGATCCAAATCACCGATGATCCTAGCGCCGAACGGACGGCACCTCCGCGTTCAACACACGTACGGAGCAGCGACGTCTCCTCCTTCTTGATCTAGCAAGGGGGAAGGAGAGGTTGATGGAGATCCAGCAGCACGACGGCGTGGTGGTGGAAGTAGCGGGATTCCAACAGGGCTTCGCCAAGCACTGCGGGAGGAGGGAGATGTGTCATGGGAGGGAGAGGGAGGCGCCAGGGCATAGGTGTGGCTGCCCTCCCTTCCCCCCACTATATATAGGGCCAAGGGAGAGGGGGGGGGGCGCAGCCTTGGCCCTTCCTCCAAGGAAGGGTGCGGCCAGGGAGGAGTCCATCCTCCCCAAGGCACCTCGGAGGTGCCTTCCCCCTTTAGGACTCTTTCTTTCCTTTATCTCTTGGCGCATGGGCCTCTTGGGGCTGGTGCCCTTGGCCCATATAGGCCAAGGCGCACCCCCTACAGCCCATGTGGCCCCCGAGGCAGGTGGACCCCCTTGGTGGACCCCCGGACCCCTTTCGGCACTCCCGGTACAATACCGATAATGCGCGAAACTTTTTTGGCAACCAAAACAAGACTTCCCATATATAAATCTTTACCTCCGGACCATTCCGGAACTCCTCGTGACGTCTGGGATCTCATCCGAGACTCCGAACAACTTTAGGGTTACCGCATACTAATATCTCTATAACCCTAGCGTCACCGAACCTTAAGTGTGTAGACCCTACGGGTTCGGGAGACATGCAGACATGACCGAGATGACTCTCCGGTCAATAACCAACAGCGGGATCTGGATACCCATGTTGGCTCCCACATGTTCCACGATGATCTCATCGGATGAACCACGATGTCAAGGACTTAATCAATCCCGTATACAATTCCCTTTGTCTAGCGGTACGATACTTGCCCGAGATTCGATCGTCGGTATCCCGATACCTTGTTCAATCTCGTTACCGGCAAGTCTCTTTACTCGTTCTGTAACACATCATCCCGTGATCAACTCCTTGATCACATTGTGCACATTATGATGATGTCCTACTGAGTGGGCCCAGAGATACCTCTCCGTTTACACGGAGTGACAAATCCCAGTCTTGATTCGTGCCAACCCAACAGACACTTTCGGAGATACCTGTAGTGTACCTTTATAGCCACCCAGTTACGTTGTGACGTTTGGCACACCCAAAGCACTCCTACGGTATCCGTGAGTTGCACAATCTCATGGTCTAAGGAAATGATACTTGACATTAGAAAAGCTTTAGCATACGAACTACATGATCTTGTGCTAGGCTTAGGATTGGGTCTTTGTCCATCACATCATTCTCCTAATGATGTGATCCCGTTATCAATGACATCCAATGTCCATGGTCAGGAAACCGTAACCATCTATTGATCAATGAGCTAGTCAACTAGAGGCTTACTAGGGACATGGTGTTGTCTATGTATCCACACATGTATCTGAGTTTCCTATCAACACAATTCTAGCATGGATAATAAACGATTATCATGAACAAGGAAATATAATAATAACTAATTTATTATTGCCTCTAGGGCATATTTCCAACAACTTGCTGGTAACGAGATTGAACTAGGTATTGGGATACCGAAGATCGAATCTCGGGCAAGTAACATACCGATGACAAAAAGAACAACGTATAGCGTTATGCGGTTTGACCGATAAAGATCTTCGTAGAATATGTAGGAACCAATATGAGCATCCATGTTCCACTATTGGTTATTGACCAGAGACATGTCTCGGTCATGTCTACATAGTTCTCGAACCCGTAGGGTCCGCACACTTAAAGTTCTATGACGATCAATTTTATGAGTTTATATGTTTTGATGTACCCAAGGTAGTTCGAAGTCCCGGATATGATCACAGACATGACGAGGAGTCTCGAAATGGTCGAGACATGAAGATTCATATATTGGAAGCCTACATTTGGACATCGGAAGAGTTTCGGGTAAAATCGGGATTTTACCGGAGTACCAGAGGGGTTACCGGAACCCCCCGGGGGCTAATGGGCCTTGTTGGGCCATAAGGGAAAGAGAGAGGGGACGGCCTAGGGCAGGCAGTGCGCCCCCTTCCCTCTGGTCCGAATTGGACTAGGAGAGGGGGGGGAGCAGCGCCCCCTTTCCTTCTCTTTCAACCCCTTCCTTTCCCCCTCCTAGTAGGAGTAGGAAAGAGGGGAATCCTACTCCTACTAGGAGGAGGATTCCTCCTCCTGGCGCACCAACAAGGGCCAGCCGGCCTCCCCCTTGCTCCTTTATATACAGGGGCAGGGGGCACCTCTAGACACAGAAGTTGATCACAAAGATCTCTCCCAGCCATGTGCGGTGCCCCCCTCCACCATAATCCACCTCGGTCATACTGTAGTGGTGCTTAGGCGAAGCCCTGTCATGGTAGCTTCATCAACATCGTCACCACGCCGTCGTGCTGACGAAACTCTTCCCAGAGCTCTACTGGATCGTGAGTTCGCGGGACGTCACCGAGCTGAACGTGTGCTGAATGCGGAGGTGCCGTACATTCGGTACTGAGGATCGGTCGATCGTGAAGACGTACGACTACATCAACCGCATTGTCATAATGCTTCCGCTTAATACTCTATGAGGGTACGTGGACGACACTCTCCCCTCTCGTTGCTATGCATCACCATGATCCTGCGTGTGCGTAGGAATTTTTTTGAAATTACTACGTTCCCTAACAGTGGCATCCGAGCCTGGTTTTATGCGTAGATGTTATATGCACGAGTAGAACACAAGTGAGTTGTGGAAGATACAAGTCATATTGCTTACTACCATGTCATACTTTGGTTCGGCGGTATTGTTGGATGAAGCGTCCTAGACCGACATTAGGCGTACGCTTACGCGAGAATGGTTCTATCGACGTGCTTTGCATATAGGTGGCTGGCGGGTGTCAGTTTCTCCAACTTTAGTTGAACAGAGTGTGGCTACGCCCGGTTCTTGAGAAGGTTAAAACAACACTAACTTGACGAACTATCGTTGTGGTTTTGATGCATAGGTAAGAATGGTTCTTGCTCAGCCCGTAGCAGCCACGTAAAACTTGCAACAACAAAGTAGAGGACATCTAACTTGTATCCGGAACATGGCAAGCAAGAAACTCAAGCTTGTCAACATAGTCCAGGTCATGCTCATCCGCCGGATCCTCCCGTGTCAACGACGGGACTTCAACTTGTGGGAGTTCGACCCGGCCCAGCACCAAACTCTGAGCGAGCTCTTCGACACGAAGCACAAGGACGTCTGGAGGGTGCTGTTCAAGGGCACCGAGGTCCCTCCCTTTCTCACCGAGGACCGTGGACTAAGCGCGAAGCGGCGAGCGCATTCGGTAAGTTCTATACATCCGGTAGGATATTTAGTTTTCCTAGCTTAACCGTGTGCAAGGTCTGAGCTCCCATGCCTTTGATAGGACTGGGTGGAGGCATCGGAGCAGATCAACTGTCCGGCCCCTCTGCCCGAAGGCAATGCGGATGCTCTCCTGATGGAGATGCTGACTCCGGCTCCTTACAAGGTGCCGGAGAAGACCAAGAAGGCCAAGGGAACCTGAAAGAGTTCCCGGCGCCAGGTGCTATCGGACTCATCGTCTGATAACTCCACGACACACTCCTCCCCCGAAGACGAGGAGGAAGATGAAGATGCTCCCCCTCCAGCCGGGGGAGACAAGAAAAGGAAGGCCGCCCCAACTGGGTTGGCCGAAGGGTCCAAGAAGGGAAGGACTCTCCTTCCGTACTACTCCACCACCGCCGCTGAAGGCGAAGACGAGTGGCTGCTCAGGACCAAGCCCCTAGCGAAGTCGTAAGTATTCGGATACCAGAGTAACTCATAGCATACCTTTGTCACACTGCTTCTCCTAACGCCGAATTATGGTTACGCAGACCACCCCGAGCCCGTATCGACGTATCCTCGTCGTACGGCTCCATGGACTCGTCGGATATGGATAGCAATCCACTTCCGACCGCCACCTCCCCTTGCCCTATGGACAACACCGAGGTATTGTCTCAAGAGGCACCGGGTCGAGGGGAGACAGTCCCGGAGGCGCCTCAGGGCGACCTTCCGGATTCCAGGAGCGGAGGGAGCAAGGCTCCCGAGGGCTCCAAGTTCGGCCCTCAGCCGAACACCGCGCCGGAACCTTCAGTGGTTCCGGACTCGGGCAGGTGGCCTCCTTCTAAGAGGGGCACGACGCTGGTGCCGGTGACCTCTGTCCATCCAGAGGCACCGGACAATCTGCCGGGAGCGCTTCGCAGCGCTTCCATCGGCGAGGAGCACCGCACTATTATGAGTGTGGTGGTCCAGAAGGTTCAGTCCGCCAAGAGCGGACTGACTGAAGCCTGTGCCAGCCTTCTAACAGGCTTTGAGGTAAGTATTTAAAATATACAAAAAATATTACCGCATATACAGTAGCCCCTGATGCTCTGTTCGGTGTTCACAAAGAAAAACCGAAGAGAGGATCAAATAATATTCACAGGAGTCTAATTAAGTATGCCTGTATGCGTTTGCAGGCTACGCTGCTGACCTCTGCCGCACTGATTGCGGAGGTCGCCGCTTTGAAGCAGAACTTCGAGCGGTCTGAGGGAGAGCTCGGCTTTGCCAAGAGGCAGCTCGAGGAGAACAAAGGTAAGTAATACCTAGTCTATAGATGTGTATATATAAAAAAGATGCAATTGCAAAATGACATGACCATCATAAATTTGCCAGGGGCCATGACCGAAGTGGCAACCCTGAAGCAAGCACTGTCCAAGGCCGAAAACAAAGCGGCCCAGGAGCGCACCGAGCGGGAAAAATAAGAGGCGCGGGTGGGCGAGGTGCAGCAAGAGCTCCAAGCTCTCATGACGAAGCACGAGGTGTTGGAGCTTGACTCGAAGACGCGAGAGTCCGAGCTTGCTGCGGCCCTTGAGAGCGCAAAGAATGCCAAGGCTGAAGCCCAAAAGGCCCTCCAGGAGATTGAGGCGATGAGAAAGATAGTGGCGGGTAAGGCATTCAATATGCAAAGCAAGCATGTGAAAGTAAATTACTTGTTACTTACCCGAGTCCGGAGCTCTCCAGGAGCATTCGCAGATTTGCCCTGAAGCGTGTCGGACGCCGCACAGTTTTACCGGGCCGAGGAGGGAAGCTCGACGGAGAAGCTGTTCTGGTCTCAGTTTACTGGGACCGAACACTCGATGCCTATGAGCGACCAGTTGAAGCAACTGGTCGAGCTGCACAAGGCGTCCGAACAGGCCATGAAGGGCCTTATAGTCTGGATGTGGCCTGGCGACGCCCTTCCCAACAGCTACTTCGGCCTAGTGAGGTGGCTTGTGGATGCCTGCCCATGGTTGGAGGTCGTCAAGCGGTCCGTCTGCATCGAAGGTGCACGCCGGGCTTTTGACCGTGCGAAGGTGCACTGGGCGAAGCTGGACGCCGTAAAGCTGGTGAAGGAGGGGCCGCCGCAGGGCAAGGAGCATCGCCATCCCGAGATGTACTATGGGGGTGTCCTGAAGGGTGCCCGTCTTGTAGCAGACGAGTGTGCGAAAGATGTAATATTTGAATGAACTTGCTCGTGTGATCCTGTAGTATGAAAACTTGTTCATATGCGCTATGCAACACTTGTTTGAATTTAAAGTATTACCTTCTGTTTGGCTATTTATCAAATCTGAGAGATGGCTAGTCGTCGGCTTCTGCCCCCATGCCACGAGTGCTAGGGTGTTCGGGATAAACCTGAGCACTCTTGTTCCCATTGTTGGGTCCTTCGAGGGAGGTGCTCAGCACAACGAACAAGGCAATCGGACTATAATGCGTTATCACTCTCACTTAGCCATAGAATTCTATAATTTTAAATTTCGGCGAAGCCCCTAGTGTTCGGAAGGCCGAACTCGGGGCGGGATACACGCCTTAAGCCGGATAGGGCCGACTCCTCGCTCTAAGCGGCATAAGTCTTTAAGGACTCGAAAACCTCTCGAACAGCGACCAGTCTCTCGCCTTATCATGACAGTCAATTTTAGCTTTCTCAATTGAGGTGCTTAGCCCAGCAGAACCGGGGCACAATCGCAGTAGTTCTCCCAGTGCTACCTTAGCCATATAGCGGAACGTAAGGTACCAAAACATGGGAGCCGGGCAAACCCAACTATTGACCAAAGACATGATTCGGAGCTGATGCATATAATGCTATAAGTTCGGGGTGCCACACTTGTGAAAGTGTTCGGACTTCTCACACCATATTGTGGGGTACTTAAGCCCCTGGTGTATTGGTCGTACCAAAGTGTACGGTTGCAAGGTGTCATTAATGAACACATATATAAAAGAAAAAAAATGCAAAAACAGACTGAAGCTATGCATTGTTTATTCAAAAAGGTGCGTTAAAGCAGAATGATACAAGTAGTGCAATAAGCAAAAAGTAGGACTGTTTGACATGTCCCTTCCAAGGGCAAGCTGAGGAATAATATTAAAGCAAATATTTCACTCGTTATCGTAATCCACCTGGGAGTTCCTTGGTGTGACGTAGCTTTCTGCCTCCTTGGTTGCTGCATCATGTGTTTGGCAATCATACTGCCGGACAAGGTTTCCAAAGATTAAAGTCCTGAAAGAGAAAAATAACAAAGCGGGAAGCCCCTAGTGCGGTTTAAGCCGCGTCTTGGAGCGTGCCGCAGTCGTGCCCCCTCCCCTCCTGTGCCCATGGTATTTTTAATGCGTAATTATGTATGCGTGGCACGGATTTCACCGTTTGGCCTGGACCGGGGTGGGGGCCGCATTGCTATGCGAGCTCGGAACGTGCCAGGCGGTCCAGTTGCCGATTACTCCGGGCGCGCTTGAAATTGTCCGGGTCCTTAATCGTCGACCTAGTGGATTGCCTTAAGAGGCTGCTTTGTGCTTCTGCTGTGAGGGCCGCAGTGTGCTCCTCTGTGCGGAGAGAGCGCTCTGTGTTTCGATTGACTGTGATGACCCCCCGAGGTCCTGGCATCTTGAGCTTGAGATATGCATAATGCGGTACCGCATTGAATCTTGCAAATGCGGTTCGCCCGAGCAGTGCATGATAGCCACTGCGGAACGGGACTATATCGAAGATTAACTCTTCGCTTCAGAAGTTATCCGGGGATCCGAAGACCACTTCCAGTGTGACTGAGCCTGTGCAATGGGCCTCTACCCCTGGTATGATGCCTTTAAAGGTCGTTTTCATGGGTTTGATCCTTGAGGGGTCTATACCCATTTTGCGCACTGTGTCCTGGTAAAGCAGGTTCAGGCTGCTGCCACCATCCATAAGGACTCGAGTGAGGTGAAATCCGTCAATGATTGGGTCTAGGACTAGTGCGGCGAATCTGCCATGACGGATACTAGTGGGGTGGTCCCTGCGATCGAAGGTGATCGGACAGGAGGACCATGGGTTGAACTTTGGGGCGACTGGTTCCAACGCATATACGTCCCTGAGCGCACGCTTCCGCTCCCTCTTGGGGATGTGGGTTGCGTATATCATGTTCACCGTCCGCACTTGTGGGGGAAACCTCTTCTATCCTTCGGTGTTCGGCTGCCAGGGCTCCTCTTCGTCATCGCTATGTGACCCCTTATCTTTGTCTTCGGAAATTAACTTGCCGGCCTGCTTGAACACCCAACAATCCCTGTTGGTGTGGTTGGCTGGCTTATCGGGGGTGCCATGTATCTGACACGAGCGATCGAGTATACGGTCCAAACTAGACGGGCCTGGAGTGCTTCTTTTGAATGGTTTTTCCGCTGACCGGGATTAGAGCCTCTGAATCCGGCATTAACTGCCGTGTCTTCAGTATTATCGCTGTTAATGCGGCGCTTGTGTTTGTTGCGACGTGACCTGCTATTGCTGTCCTTGGTATCCGAAGTACCATGGTTCTTTGATATGTTATTACTGCGAGCCAGCCAGCTGTCTTCTCCCGCACAAAAGCGGGTCATGAGTGTCGTGAGGGCTGCCATAGATTTCGGCTTTTCCTGACCAAGGTGCCGGGCTAGCCACTCGTCGCGAATGTTGTGCTTGAAAGATGCTAGGGCCTCTGCATCCGGACAGTCGACGATTTGATTTTTCTTTGTTAGGAATCGTGTCCAGAATTGCCTGGCTGATTCCTTTGGCTGCTGAATTATATGGCTCAGGTTATCGGCGTCTGGTGGTCGCACATAAGTGCCCTGAAAGTTGTCGAGGAATGCGGCTTCCAGATCTTCCCAATAGCCAATGGACTCTGCTGGCAAGCTGTTGAGCCAATGCCGAGCTAGTCCTTTAAGTTTGAGTGGTAGATATTTGATTGCGTGTAGGTCATCACCGCGGGCCATGTGGATGTGCAGGAGGAAATCCTCGATCCATACCACAGGATCTGTCATGCCGTCGTATGATTCTATGTTTATGGGTTTGAAACCCTTTAGGATTTGATGATCCATTACTTCATCTATGAAGCATAAGGGGTGTGCGGCACCTCTGTACTGGGCTATATCGCGACGCAGCTCCAATGAGTCTTGCCCGCTGTGTTCAGCCCGGCCGGATTTACTTTTACTATATCCGGCATGACGTTTATCGTCTCGCATAGTGGCGCGCCCTTGTGATCCATAGATCGATCTTGCATGTTTTGCTTTGTCCTCCAATACGTCTCGCAGGTCTGGCGTATTTCCCCATGCCTTTTTATTTGAATGGCATCGAGGTGCGGGCTGAGCTTTTGGATGGAATGCCTCTCTATCGCGGCCACGAGGTGGTCGATCAGCCGCGTCATACGCTTCTTCCTCCAGTTGGGGTAGCAACTTGCATTTTGGGTAACTCTTGGAGGGGCGTTCGAGTTTATATTCTTCAGCCGCGAGGACTTCAGTCCATCTGTCAGCTAGCAGATCTTGATCAGCTTGAAGCTGCTGCTGCTTTTTCTTAAGGCTATTTGCCGTGGCTATAAGCCGGCGCTTGAAGCGCTCTTGTTCGACGAGATCCTCTACCACGACGAATTCTTCATCGTCGAGGCTTGCCTCGTCTTCGGAGGGAGGCATGTAATTTTCATCCTCCTCATCTGCCGCTCTCTCAGGAGGGCTGGCCTCTCCATCCTCCTGCCCTAAATCGTGGTGGAGGGGATTATTGCCATCTTCGGCACTGTCCGGAGTGCTATTATCTCCTGTGTCAGTATCACCACTTTTGCTTTGGCGGGACTTAGAGCGGCGCCGCTGACGTCGGCGCTTGGGTTGCTTCTTGGAGGGGTCATCCTCCGCTGTCTCGTCGCCATTGCCTTCTTTGGGTGTGTCCACCATGTATATATCGTATGATGAGGTGGCTGTCCAGTGCCCTGTGGGCAGTGGTTCCTCTTCGTCTCCCGCATCGTCGTCCATACCGTCGATGTCTTCGGAGTCGAAGTCGAGCATGTCGGTTAAGTCGTCGACAGTGGCTACTAAGTGGGTGGTGGGTGGGTAGTGAATTTCTTCGTCATCTGCATCCCAATCCTGCCGGACATAGTTCGGCCAGGATCCTCCTGACAAGGAGAGAGACCTTAATGAGTTCAGTGTGTTGCCAAAGGGCGAGTGCTGAAAAATATTCGCGGAGGTAAACTCCATGATCGGCGCCCAATCGGATTCGCTAGGAACGGGCGCAGGCGGTTCGGAGTTCGTGCAGGGTAAGGTCGATGTTCGGCTCGATCGCCGCTGAGGGTAAGGCCTCCGTGGCGGGGTCCATCCACCCATCCATGGACGGCGCAACTGGCTCCGAATTGAGGGTCGGAGTGGCTGCCGGTGCGATCTCCTGAACACTGTCTGATGGTAGAGCTAAATCGTACTCATCGTGACCGCGTGACGCACAAGGCAGAGGCTCGAATCCGTCGAAGATCAAGTCTCCGCGGATATCGGCCGTGTAGTTTAAGCTTCCAAACCTGACCTGGTGGCCAGGGGAGTAACTTTCGATCTGCTCCAGATGGCCAAGAGAGTTGGCCCGTAGTGCGAAGCCGCCGAACACAAAGATCTGTCCGGGGAGAAAAGTCTCACCCTGGACTGCATCGCTATCGATGATCATAGGAGCCATCAAGCCTAACGGTGACGACACAGAGGAACTCTCAATGAAAGCACCAATGTCGGTATCAAAACCGGCGGATCTCGGGTAGGGGGTCCCGAACTATGCGTCTAAGGCGGATGGTAACAGGAGGCAGGGGACACGATGTTTTACCCAGGTTCGGGCCCTCTTGATGGAGGTAAAACCCTACATCCTGCTTGATTTATTCTTGATGATATGGGTATTACAAGAGTTGATCTACCACGAGATCGGAGAGGCTAAACCCTAGAAGCTAGCCTATGGTATGATTGTATGTTGTCCTACGGACTAAAACCCTCCGGTTTATATAGACACTGGAGGGGGCTAGGGTTACACAAGGTCGGTTACAAAGGAGGAGATATACATATCCGTATTGCCTAGCTTGTCTTCCACGCCAAGTAGAGTCCCATCCGGACACGGGACGAAGTCTTCAATTTTGTATCTTCATAGTCCAACAGTCTGGCCAAAGGATAGAGTCCGGCTGTCCGGAGACCCCCTAATCCCGGACTCCCTCACCTATGCTTCATCCATAGGCTCTATCATGTATGCAATGTCGTGTACCAGACCTGGTGTGTGCCTTGCTATTAGTCTAGCAGGGAGGTACCAAAGTAATCCAGGAGTGGATCACTGGACAGCGGTCAAGAACATCCTGAAGTACCTGAAAAGGACCAAGGATATGTTTCTCGTTTATGGAGGTGACAAAGAGCTCATCGTAACTGGTTACATTGATGAAAGCTTTGACACTGATTCGGACGATTCTAAATCGCAAACCGGATACGTGTTTATATTGAACGGTGGAGCTGTCAGTTGGAGCAGTTCTAAACAGAGCGTCGTGGCGGGATCTACATGTGAAGCGGAGTACATTGCTGCTTCGGAAGTAGCAAATGAAGGAGTCTGGATGAAGGAGTTCATATCCGATCTAGGTGTCATACCTAGTGCATCGGGTCCAATAAAAATCTTTTGTGACAATACTGGTGCAATTGCCTTGGCAAAGGAATCTAGATTTCACAAGAGAACAAGCACATCAAGAGACGCTTCAACTCCATCCGGGATCAAGTCCAGGTGGGAGACATAGAGATTTTCAAGATACATACGGATCTGAATGTTGCAGACCCGTTGACTAAGCCTCTTCCACGAGCAAAACATGATCAACACCAAGGCTCCATGGGTGTTAAAATCATTACTGTGTAATCTAGATTATTGACTCTAGTGCAAGTGGGAGACTGGAGGAAATATGCCCTAGAGGCAATAATAAAGTTATTATTTATTTCCTTATTTAATGATAAGTTCTTATTATTCATGCTAGAATTTTATTAACCGGAAACATAATACATGTGTGAATACATAGACAAACATAGTGTCACTAGTATGCCTCTACTTGACTAGCTCATTGATCAAAGATGGTTAAGTTTCCAAACCATAGACATGAGTTATTATTTGATCAATGGGATCACATCATTAGGAGAATGATGTGATTGACTTGACCCATTCCGTTAGCTTAGCACTTGATCATTTTGTTTACTCCTATTGCTTTCTTCATGACTTATACATGTTCTTATGACTATGAGATTATGCATCTCACGGATACTGGAGGAACACTTTGTGTGCTACCAAACGTCACAACGTAACTGGGTGATTATAAAGGTGCTCTACAGGTGTCTCCGATGGTACTTGTTGAGTTGGCATAGATCAAGATTAGGATTTGTCACTCTGATTGTCGGAGAGGTATCTTTGGGCCCTCTCGATAATGCACATCACTATAAGCCTTGCAAGCAATGCAACTAATGATTTAGTTGCGGGATAGTACATTACGAAACGAGTAAAGAGACTTGCAGGTAACAAGATTGAACTAGGTATTGGGATACCGACGATCGAATCTCGGGCAACTAACATACCGATGACAAAGAGAACAACGTATAGTGTTATGCGGTTTGACCGATAAAGATGTTCGTAGAATATGTAGGAACCAATATGAGCATCCAGGTTCCGCTATTGGTTATTGATCAGAGACATGTCTCGTCATCTCTACATAGTTCTCGAACCCGTAGGGTCCACACGCTTAAAGTTCTGTGACGATCAGTTTTATGAGTTTATATGTTTTGATGTACCGAAGGTAGTTCGGAGTCCCGGATATGATCACAGACATGATGAGGAGTCTCAAAATGGTCGATACATGAAGATTGATATATTGGAAGCCTACATTTGGAGATCGGAAGAGTTTCGGGTAAAATTGGGATTTTACCGGAGTACCGGAGGGGTTACCGGAACCCCCGAGGGGCTAATGGGCCTTGTTGGGCCATAAGGGAAAGAGAGAGGAGCCGGCCTAGGGAAGGCAGCGTGCCCCCTCCCCTCTGGTCCGAATTGGACTAGGAGAGGGGGGCCCCCTTTCCTTCTCTTTCTCTCCCTTCCTTTCCCCCTCCTAGTAGGGGTAGGAAAGAGGGGAATCCTACTCCTACTAGGAGGAGGATTCCTCCGCCTGGCGCACCAACAAGGGCCGGCCGGCCTCCCCCTTGCTCCTTTATATACAGGGGCAGGGGGCACCTCTAGACACACAAGTTGATCATAAAGATCTCTCCCAGCCGTGTGCGGTGCCCTGTCCACCATAATCCACCTCGGTCATACTGTAGCGGTGCTTAGGCGAAGCCCTGTCATGGTAGCTTCATCAACATCGTCACCACGCTGTCGTGCTGACGAAACACTTCCCCGAGCTCTACTGGATCGTGAGTTCACGGGACATCACCGAGCTAAACGTGTGCTAAATGCGGAGGTGCCGTACGTTCGGTACTGAGGATCGGTCGATCGTGAAGACGTACGACTACATCAACCGCATTGTCATAACACTTCCGCTTAACGGTCTACAAGGGTACGTGGACGACACTCTCCCCTCTTGTTGCTATGCGTCACCATGATCCTGCGTGCGTAGGAATTTTTTTAAATTACTACGTTCCCCAACACCCCCAGCGCGCCGGGTTCGGCTTGGGTCCGTCGGTGCTAGTTTCGGCCCTAACCGGCAAAAATTGGGCTCCTCGGGGCGTGTCTGGGCCGTTTTTTCAGTGCCGACGCTACAAATGGCCTTGGGGAGGCCTGTTGGGGGTGCGGCTGGAGAAGCTCTAACCGTCGTTGGCGTTGCCTCGCCCCCCCCCAAATCACCTTCTCCCTTGTCGATCCAGCCGTGGTCGGCTCAATTGCTACCCATGTCGTGGTCGGCTCGCGGCTGCCAAGCAGACACGAAGGGTTGCAGCTGGCCACCGTCATGCCGCTTGGCGGATCCGTCGCAGGGCATCCACATGCACTGCTGGCGCGCCTCCGTCCGTGTCGCTGCCGGCACAGCAGCAGCTGCGCGCGCGCGTAAAGAAAAGGCAGAGCTAGCACACAAGCTGGGCCTGTAGCCGCGCTAGGTGGAGTACACGCCAAGGCCCTCTGCATGCTCGACTACCACCATGGCCAGATGGTGGCCGCCCTCAAGACCGCCGTCGAGACACTTGCCTCGGTATCGAGGAGCTCCGGGTGGAGAAGGAGAGCGGGAGGCAGAGCTGGCCGCCAAATCGACCACCGCCGCACGTAAGGAGTGGGAGGCGGAGCTGGCCGCCAAATCGACTGCCGCCGTCGATGAAACTACGAATCGATCGTCTGAATGGAATCATAGTATCGATGTGCATGTTTTTCGTGTAGAGCTTATGTCGAATCTAAGCATCATTGTGTAGATCGGAAGGGACAGTGAAGAAGATGATTAGAGAGGAGGATAGTGGAGGTACGAGAAATAGCACGTACATGGTGTATACTAGCTCGCATCTCTCCAGACTCCTCTCATGCAACAGGGCCCACCATGTGCGCTCACCCCAGTCTGACTCTGGAGAAACTGCCGACTCCAGCGTTTCCAGCAGGCCTGGCTAGGAGGTGCTTTGAGGTCCGTGCGATACAGCCCAAATAGTGAACACAGGTAAGCAAACAACCCATTTTCTTCCTGCGCGGACCTGGTTGGACCTTATGCAGGCAACCAAACATGCCCTTGGTGGATGCTCCTTGTGTACAACAATCAAATACAATAACTTGTACTCACTCTATAAAAAATATAAGCGCGTTTATTTTTTTTACAAAGGGAGTATTATTTTAGTTTCAGTTCTCGTATTGTTGATCTAATAAATATTAATGTTAGTACAATAAAATTTCATTAAAATAGTCGTAACCAATTTCCGCATTAATGTGTTAGATCTCATCTCTAGTTATTGTAAAATTTGATGCCAAAGATAGAGACCACATAATGCTTAGAGCATCTCTAGCCAATCTCTTAAAAAGGGTTAACTCTTATAAAAAATGTTTTGAGGAGTTAATTGCACCTAGCTGAACCAGTAGCAGGTTAACTCCTCAAAACTTACCAACTCTCTTATTTTTTAGGGTCAGCCACGAGTTCCCAGGAAAACTTTGCCCTATGCAAAACCTTCTCCCGTCCACCGTCGCGGAACCATGCCATCAACCATCCGCCTTCCTGGTGACTTGCGAAAATGGAACCCCTCCTACGCACCCCCTGTAACTCTAGCGACCCTCGCCGATGTTGGAATCATGTTGTGTCATGGTGTCCTAGGTTCCACTCTAGGGAATGGTATTTGGAACTTGAAAGGATCGGTATGGTTGACTAGGGGGTAGGCATGGATAGGCGACTAACAATTTTACTCTTTTTAAATTTGAATGGATACAACAAGAATATAGGTTATCTGGATATGCAACTAGATGAACAACCTATACGTCAAGCTCACAAAAACGACAAAGATTGATAAGATACACAAAAGTTAGCTTGCAACAAGGAAGTGAAGGATGAAGTAAGCGCAAGTGGATACATTGATGTAAGCCTCGGAGTTCCCTCCTTTGGGGGGAGGTACATCTCTGTTGAAGAAGTGTGGTCGCACAGTGCTCACCAAGCGCAACAATGCCTCACCTTATTCTCCTTGTGCCCTTGCCCAATGCAAGGTGCCACGATTCCACTATGCGGTGCCCTTGGAGGCGGTAATGGAAACATTCACAAAGAAAGTTGGGGCGATCTTCACAACTTAATTGGAGGGTCCCAATGACACCACGAAGCCTCATCACAATGGATTTGAGCTCTGAGGTGACATCTTCCGTCTAGGGTACCCAAATACCCAAGAGCAACAAGACCCGCATGAGAAAGTAGGGGAAATCAATTTTCCTTTGGTGAAAGTGTAGATCTAGGCTTTCTCTCTCAAATCCTTGAATCAACAAGTTTGAGTGGCCAAGGAGAGAGGTCGGGCAAGATAAATATTTGGTAGGTTAACTTGGGTAAGAAGACTTGCTATTTATAATCCTCACAAAAATCCAACCATTACACAGTTTTTGCACTAAGAAGTACTATCGCTCCGGAAAGCGATACTACACTGTCCCATAGAGGCTGCACCAAAATACTAGGCGGCAGTACTGCTCTTGAGAGCAGTACTATCGCAACCCTCTTTCGGGCAACACTGCAAAGCCTAAGCAGTACGACCGCTCAGGGGTCTGGTAGTACCGGCTAAAATAAAAGAGCCGGTGATGTGGTCACCCATTACAGGTAGGGTCAAGGACCCATCATTTGGGACCCATATGGGGCCCATCATCACCATAGGTAGGTCCCTGGACCATATCAACATTCGGATGCTCACATCAGGAAGACCACTTGGACAACTCGACGGCACTCGGACGATCACAAGTGATTCGCCTGATGGATCACCACTCGAACACAGATGGCAAGAGGGCGTCGTGGGATATGCAACGGTCAAGGAATCCTAAGTAATCCACTAAATGGAGTCATGACTACTGTTACCTGTAACTGCTGTAGTAGAGGCTCATTACACTAGTAACTGACTCATTCAGTGTCATTAATTGCCTCGGCGGCATGCGGGACATGGAGCTGCGACACACTCGATATAAGACGCACCCCTCTCCATAGCCAAGGAGGAGCTATCTCTGGAACCATACCCATCAAATCAAAGCAAGTCTCAAGGCACAAGACATAGGGCTTTGACCTCCTTCAAGAAGGGCTTGAACTCGTTAAGCACCGAGCATTACACCTGCGCCATAGCTAGGCTCTGCCCCTTATTCGTACCCATAGGACTCATTGTCAGGATCGTAACCCCGACAGTTGACGCCCAACGTGGGGCTAGGCGTCTAGCAAAATTTCATGGTGTAGGTGGTTTTCTTCGTCATCATGTTAGTTGGCAGCGAAATCCGTTTCCGGGCACTCTCTGATAACCCACAAGTATAGGGGATCACAACAGTTTTTGAGGGTACAATATTCAACCCAAATTTATAGATTCGACACAAGGGGAGCCAAAGAATATTTGTAAGTATTAGAAGTTGAGTTGTCAATTCAACCACACCTGGAGATTAACTAATTGCAGCAAAGTGATTAGTAGCACAATAGTATGATAGTTTTGATAGAAGTGGTAACAGCAGTAGTAACGATAACAGTGATAGCGATGATTTTGTAGCAAGTGTAACCGTAACAATAGCAATAGTAACTTAGCAAGAACAATATGTGGACAATTCATAGCCATTGGATCGGTGGATTCGTTGGATGATATTCATCTTATAACAGTCATAACCTAGGGCGATGCAAAACTAGCTCCATTCATAAATGTAATGTAGGCATGTATTCCAGAAATAGTCATACGTGCTTATGGAAAGAACTTGTATGACGTCTTTTGTCCTACCCTTCTGTGGCAGCGGGGTCCATAAGGAAACTAAGGGATATTGAGGCCTCCTTTTAATAGAGAACCAAAACAAAGCATTAACACATAGTGAATACATGAACTCCTCAAACTACGGTCATCACCGGAAAGTATCCCAATTACTGTCACACTGGGGTTTACGGATCATAACACGCAATAGGTGAATGTGACTTGCAAGATCGGATCTAGAACATATATATAATGGTGAAAACATAAACGGTTTAGATCTGAAATCATGGCACTGAGGCCCAAAGTGACAAGCATTAAGCATGGCAAAGTCATAACAATATCAATCTCTGAACATAGTGGACACTAGGGATCAAGCCCTAACAAAACTAACTCGATTACATGATGAATCACATCCAACTCCTCACCGACCAGCGAGCCTACGAAGGAATTACTCACTCCCGGTGGGGAGCATCATGAAATTGGTGATGAAGGAGGGTTAGTGATACCAAAGATCGAAGACCCCCCTCTTCGGAGCCCCGAACAGACTCCAGATCTGGCCTCCCGACGAAGAATAGGAGGAGGCAGTGGATCCATATCGTGAAATGTCATGAAACTTCCTCCTGATTTTTTTCTCCAAAAATAGGATTTTATAGCATCGGAATTAGGGTCTACTGGGCCACCAGGTGGGCACAATCCACCAGGGCGCGCCAGAGGGGGGGGGCACCCTGGTGTCTTGTGCCCAGCTAGGGGCCCCCCTCCGGTGGTTCTTGGCTCCAGTATTTTTATTTTATTGTAAAATAATTCTCCAAAAAGTTTCGTTCCATTCCGAGAACTTTATTTCTGCAGAAAAACAACACCATGGTAGTTCTGCTGAAAACAACGTCAGTCCGGGTTAGTTTCATTCAAATCATGCAAATTAGAGTCCAAAACAAGAGCAAAAGCATTAGGAAAAGTAGATACGATGGAGATGTATCACTCTCCTTCACCGCCAATGACTCAGTGTGGCTCCGCGAGGCCCGCTGGATATGGAGGTGTTGCCCGTCCGTGACGCGACACATTTTCGCACATCGTCCTACAGATTCCTTCTCCGGTAGCCCTCGGCTTCGTACCGAGTGGCCACTCGCCCTACCATCGCGCATCGCCACAATTGTTCCAGGCGCTCACGGTTGCAGCGCTGGATTAAGCACGATGTGGACACCCAGGCCGCGGCTGAACATGTGGTGGATCTCGAGTTCGACGAGCCCGCCCTCGACCTCTCCAGTGGGTCACTCGGCAATTCCTCTGAGGAGTCCGTGTGTGAAAGCATCAAGTCGACCGCCGAAATTCTCATGGTGGGCAACTCTGAGCTCCATGCGCCCCCGGGGTTCATAGACGCTCAGAGCGGCCGCATGGGGGTGTCACACAGCAATACTGACGGTGGTGCTTTGGGCCATGAGCCATACGTGCCTCAAGCTCTAACCCGGGAGCAGCGGGACGAGCTCCGTCGTAAGAACGATCAGCCCCTGAACACCCCAGCACCGGAATGACCCCCGAGGCATTGGCCGTGGATTAAACTCGTCTGGCCACCCTGGCTGAGCGCGATTGCCTTGAACGTCTTCGGAGGGAGCTGGACGAACATGACCGTCGTTAGCCCGGTTCCAGTCGGCACAAGCGCCGGCTCTACTCGAGTGACCAGCCCCGTAAGTATCAAGTCCTCAGTACTCCATTGCAAAATCTGGTAGCCGCCACTAGGATCGCGGATTCCATCCAGCCCTCTGGCTCTTCGGACGGGGAAAGGATTCAGCAGATCCAGGCGCTCCCGAAAACGGCACTGTCACAGAATGTGGTGTGATGTCTACTATGCAACTTTATTCTTGTTGACACGTGTTGGGCCTCCAAGTGCAGAGTTTTGTAGAACAGTAGCAATTTCCCCTCAAGTGGATGACCTAAGGTTTATCAATCCGTGGGAGGCGTAGGATGAAGATGGTCTCTCTCAAACAACCTTGCAATCAAATACAAGAAATCTCTTGTGTCCCCAACACACCCAATACAATGGAAATTTGTATAGGTGCACTAGTTCAGCGAAGAGATGGTGATAAAAGTGTAATATGAATGGTAGAAATATATTTTTATAATCTGAAAATAAAAAAAGCAAGGTAGCAATTGGTAGAACTGGGCACAAACGGTATTGCAATGCTTGAAAATGAGGCCTAGGGTCTGTACTTTCACTAGTGCAATCTCTCAACAATGCTAATATAATTGGATCATATAAGCATCCCTCAACGTGCAATGAAGAATCACTCCAAAGTTCCTATCTAGCGAAGAACATAAGAAGAAATCGTTTGTAGGGTACGAAACCACCTCGAAGCTATTCTTTCTGATTGATCTATCCAAGAGTTCGTACTAAAATAACACCAAATAATTTCAGATTCATAATACTCAATCCAACATAAAGAACTTCAAAGAGTGCCCCAAGATTTCTACCGGAGAAACAAAGACAAGAACATGCATCAACCCCTATGCATAGATTACCCCAATGTCACCTCAGGAATCCACGAGTTGAGTGCCAAAACATATATCAAGTGGATCAATATGATACCCCATGTCACCACGAGTAATCATATGCAAGACGTATATCAAGTGCTCTCAAATCCATAAAGGTATTGAATCTTATAAAACAAAATCTCAAAGGGAAAAGTCAATTCACAACACGATAGAGAGTGGAAAAAACCATATGACCCGACTATATTAACAAAGCCCACGATACATCAAGATCGTGTCATCTCAAGAACACGAGAGAGAGAGAGAGATTAAACACATAGCTATAGGTACAAACCCTCAGCCCCGAGGGTGGACTACTTCCTCCTCATCGTGGTGGCCGCCAGGATGATGAAGAAGGCCACCGGTGATGATTTCCCCCTCTGGCAGAGTGCCGGAACGGGGTCTAGATTGGTTTTCGGTGGTTACAGAGCCTTGCGGCAGTGGAACTTCTGATCTAGGTTAACCCCGGGGGTTTTTGGAATATTTGGCGATTTATAGGATGAAGAGGGGGTACGGGAGGCCACTGAGGTGGGCACAACCCACCTGGGCACGCTTGGGCCCCCAGGCGCGCCCTGGTGGGTTGTGCCCCCTCAGGGCACACCCAGGTGCTGCTCTCACACATTGGATGTCTTCTGGTCCATAAATAATCCACAAAAAGTTTCACGGTATTTGGACTCCGTTTGATATTGATTTCCTGTGATGTAAAAAACATGCAAAAAACAACAACTGGCACTGGGCACTGGGTCAATAGGTTAGTCCCAAAAATGATATGAAGTTGCTATAAAATGATTGTAAAACATCCAAGAATGATAATATAACAGCATGAATACTTCATAAATTATAGATACGTTGGAGACGTATCACAGTGGTGTCCCAGTCCAGAGATCAGATTCACAGGGCATCAATGCGTGCTGAGACCGTTCAGTTGGCTCATAGCCCACTCTGCTCAGGCAGACGTCGAGCCACTTTCTCCTCAAGAGATCATCATGAAGAACGGAGACGCGGTCGAGTTGCATCACCCCGGCGTCACGATGACTACGATCGCGCCATGATGCCTCCACCACGAGATGGCGCATGCATGCACCAGCCCTACGACGACAGGCGGACACACGGTAGTGACCGCAGGCAGAATCCTTCTCGTCCAACGAGAGATACTTGAGACTCTCTATTCAACACGAGATCCATTCTCGCTCAGAACCTGGTTAACAGAGGCCGAGCCCTGTGAGAAGGCCAAGATCACGACATTCCAAGTGGTTCCGTACCATCAGGTCCTGAGTGCTTCAGCCATTACATACGAGTAGCTGGGATTCCCAACAACTTCAGGTTGGCCACGGGAATCTGCAAATTCACTAGCGAGTCCAAGCCTGAGATATGGCTGGAAGATTACTGAGTTGCGGTCTAGATCGGTGGCGGCAACGATAATGTGGCCATGAGGCATTTGTCGTTAATGCTGGAAGGCTCTGCTCGGGCATGGCTCACACAGCTCCTGCCAGGTAGCACATTCTATTGGGATGACTTTGCGAGAGTATTTGTTAAAACTTTTGAAGGCACTTACAAGAATCGGGTGGCTTAGCCGAGCTGCAACACTGCATGCAGTAGTAAAATGAGACTCTTCGTGAGTTCATTTAGTGCTGGACCACCTTGCACAATACGGAGGAGAACGTCACCGAGCACCAGGCAATCTGCTCCTTCAAGGACAGAGTTAGATACCGGGATCTGAACATGAAGTTCGGCCAAACTGAGACCCTGACTCTCAGTCGGGCTATGGATATAGCCAACCGGTATGCCAATGGTGAAGAGGGAGACCGACCGAGGAGCGGCAAAAGCCGAGCAGGTGATGCTCATCAGTTGGACAACAAGGGCAAGAAACACAAGCGGAAGGCGGACGCTGGAGGGAGCGCCGAGGCTGCGGCTCTGGCTGGCCAAGGAAAAAACAAGAGCTCCCAAAAGAAAAAGAAAGACTGGAAGGGGAATAAGCATGTCACCATGAAGAGTGACATCCTCGACCAACCTTGCTAGATCCATACGAAGAAAGATGAGGAGGGCAATTTGATTTCGCCAAAGCACACCACTCGGGAGTGCCGATTCCTGAAGCAAGAGATGCAGCAAGATTCCTCTGGGAAAAGGATGAAGATGACGATGACAGAGGAAAGGGTACTTCCGGGTACCCCAACGTCGAGAACGTCTTGATGATCTTTGCCGACGTCAAGAGCAAGAGTTGTCTCAAAGTCATTAACCGAGAGGTCAACATCGCAGTTCCGACTGTCACAAAATACCTCGACTGGGCCAAGACACCATTGACCTTCGATCAGTCGGATCATCTGGGTCACATACCGACCCCCTGGCGGCAGACCTTGTTGGTAGATCCGGTCGTGGGTGGAGTCCGATTGCGCAAAGTCCTAATGGACGGTAGCAACGGGCTAAACATTATGTATGCCGACACGTTGGAGGCAATGGGCATTCCGATGACCTAGCTCAACAAGAGTAACATGCAGTTCCACGGGGTAATCCTTGGGAAGAAGGCAAAATCACCTCCGGCAAAACGCCCTCGACGTCGTGGTCGGCGAGGAGAAGAACTTATGAAAGGAGCGGCTGACTTTTGAAGCGGTAGAATTCTGGATTGCTTACCACGCCATACTAGGTAGGCCTGCCTACGCGCATTTCATGGCCCGTCCATGTTATGTGTATCTTAAGCTTAAGATGCCAGGGCCAAAAGGCGTGATCACCATCACAGGAAATCAGAAGCTGGCCGAAGAGTGTCTTCAGAAGGGCTCCCAAATCACTGATGAGTAGATGACAATGGCCGAGTTGGATGAATACAAGAAGGCGGTTGATTCGAGCAAGTTGTTGAAGTCCAAGAAGCCGACTGTGGAGTCCTCTTTCCAGTCGGCAGGGGACATGAAGCCGGTGCACATCCGTCCTGAGGACCCAAGCGCTGCCCGGACCAACATCTCCACCACCCTTGACAACAAATAGGAAGCGAGCTCGTCCAGTTCCTCCGTGAGACCTAGGACATCGTCGCATGGAAACCTTCTAACATGCCGGGTGTTCCCAGGGAGCTGGCCGAGCACAGACTTCGTGTCGACTCGACGATGAAGCCTATCAAAGAGCACCTTCGACGATATTCCACTGAGAAGTGCAAGGCGATTGGCAAGGAGATAGCGCTACTCTTGGCCGCCGAATTCGTCCGAGAGGTGTACCACTCCAAGTAGGTCGCCAACGTTGTCATGGTGCCAAAGAAAAATAACTCTCTTCGAATGTCTATCGATTTTAAGCACATTAATCAGGCTTTCCCGAAAGATCATTTCCCTCTCCCTCGCATAGATCAAATAGTAGATTCTACTGTTGGGTGTGAGCAGTTGTCATTTTTGGATGCATACTCCAGGCACCACCAGTTCCGAATGTATGGTCCTGATGAAATAAAAATAGCGTTCATCACCCCATTCGGGTATTTTTGCTATTTGCTATATCACTATGCCATTTGGGTTGGAAAAATCTGGGGCCACATTTCAGCGTATGATTCAGAAGTGCCTACGGAAACAGATCGGTCAGAACGTGGAGGCTTACATGGATGACATCATGGTCAAGTCTAGGAAAGGTTCCGACCTCCTGACCGACCTCGCCGAGACCTTCATTAATTTGCGCACTTTTGGGATCAAGCTCAACCCAGTTAAGTGTACATTTGGCCTACCTGTAGGAAAATTACTCGGTTTCCTCGTTTCCGAATGTGGGATCGATGCCAATCCCGAGAAGATCGGGGCCGTCATCCGAAGAAGCAACCAGAGCGTCTCCACGACATACAGTGCCTCACAGGCTGCCTGGCAGCCCTGAGAAGATTCATCTCAAGACTTAGTGAAAAGGCCTTGCCCCTTTACCTATTGATGAAGAAGTCTGACATGTTCAAGTGGACTCCCGAAGCACAGGCTGCGTTCCGGGAGCTTAAAGCCCTGCTTTCCACCCAGCTGATGCTAGCTGCTCTGAGTAGCAAAGAGCCTTTGCTCCTTTACATTGCGGCCACGGCCGAGTCGTTAGCACGGTTCTCACTATGGAACAGGAAGAACAAGGCAAAACCTTCAAGCTTCAACGACCAGTCTACTACATATCCAAAGTCTTGACTCCTTCCAAGCAAAGGTATCTGCATTATCAGAAGCTAGTATATGGAATATACCTAACTGCAAAGAAGGTGGCACATTACTTTCAAGAACACTCAGTCACGGTGATAAGTGACTCCCCTTTGTCTCAGATCATGAACAACAGAGATGCCACTGGCCGAGTGGCTAAGTGGGCCATCGAGCTCTTTCCGTTGGACATCAAGTTTGAAACCAAGAAAGCCATCAAGTCACAAGCCCTGGTAGATTTCCTTGCCAGGTGGATTGAGCAAGAGCAACCCATCCTGAGTGCTCCCAAACACTAGATGATGTTCTTCGATGGCTCCAAGATGCTCCATGGCTCCAGGGCCGGAGTGGTCTTGGTGTCTCCTAAAGGTGACCGACTCAGTTATGTGCTTCAGATTCACTTCGACTCCTCCAACAACGAAGCCAAATACAAACCTCTCGTGTATGGGTTGTGAACGGCAATTTCTCTGGGAATTCGTCGAATGATGGTCTATGGCGACTCGGATCTAGTGGTCAACCAAGTCATGAAAGAGTGGGGGTATCCGCAGTCTGGCAATGACTGGCTACTATAACATCGTCAGAAAACTGGAGAAGCACTTTGAAGGGCTGGAACTACGTCATGTGCCACGCCTCAAGAACCAAGCAGCTGATGATTTGGCCAAGATGGGTTCAACCCGGAAGATAGTACCCAAGAATGTGTTCCTGGAATACCTGCACTCGCCCACAATCAAGGAAGATCATTTTGTGGAAGAGCCCCCACAACCAGTCGGTCCTTCCAATCCGACTAAAGTAGACATCCCTGCGGTAATTGACCTGGTCCAAGAGATTCTTGTTATCACTCCTGAGTGGACTGAACCATACCTAGCATACCTGCTCCGGCAGGAGCTCCCAGAAGATGAAGATGAAGCTCGTTAGATTGTTTGTCAATCTAAGGCCTTCATCGTCATGGGAGATCAGTTGTAGAAGAAGAGCACAGCCGGAGTCACTCAGCGATGCGTATCACCAGAGGAAGGGCAACAAATTCTTCAAGAGATTCACTCGGGAACATGTGGACACCATGCATCCTCTCGGACCCTGGTTGCCAAAGCATTCAGACCCGGGTTCTATTGGCCCCGAGCCAATGAGGCTGCCCGAGATATAGTGGATCAATGCGTTAGGCGCTAGTTTTACGCGAATTAGTTGCACAAGCCGGCGTCCGCTCTGAAGACAATTCCCCTCACTTGGTTGTTCGCCATCTGGGGACTCGACATGGTTGGCCCTCTTCGGACTAGAGCGAGTGGTTTCACACACCTGTTGGTGGTAGTGGACAAGTTCACCAAGTGAATTGAGGCCAGGCCAATAAAGAAGCTGGACTCGGCCACTGCCATTTAGTTCATCAAAGAGATAATCTTCATATTCAGAGTCCATCATAGCATCATCACCGACAAAGGGTCTAACTTCGACTCGGACGAATTCCGTGAGTTTTGCTACACCCAAGGTACTCGGTTTGATTACGCCTTTGTGGTGCACCAACAGTCGAATGGGTAAGCCGAGCGAGCGAATGGGCTCATCCTCCAAGGATTGAAACCTCGCCTCATGCATGACCTAACTCATGCGACAGGGGCCTGGGTGACCGAGCTACCGTCAGTCCTCTGGGCCTATGGATGACTGCTACTTCTTGAGCTTGTGTTGGTTTTTCCCTTGAAGAGGAAAGGGTGATGCAACAAAGTAGAGATAAGTATTTCCCTCAGTTTGAGAACCAAGGTATCAATCCAGTAGGAGACAACGCACAAATCACTGAATACCTGCACAAACAATCAAACAACTTGCACCCAATGCGACAAAGGGGTTTTCATTCCCTTCATGGTTACTCGCAAAGGTGAGAACTGATAGAGATAGATAAACAATAAAGTAAATATTTTTGGTATTTTAGGTTTACAGATCGGAAAGTAAAAGATTGCAAAAATAGTAAATCAAAAACTAATATTCTAGATCGGAAACTTATATGATGGAAAATAGAAACTTATATGATGGAAAATAGACCCGGGGGCCATAGGTTTCACTAGAGGCTTCTCTCGTGATAGAAAATAATACGGTGGGTGAACAAATTACTGCCGAGCAATTGATAGAAAAGCGCAAAGTTACGATGATATCTAAGGTAATGATCATGAATATAGGCATCACATCCGTGTCAAGTAGACCGAAACGATTCTGCATCTACTACTATTACTCCACACAACGACCGACTCCTGCCTCAATCTAGAGTATTAAGTTCATGAAGAACAGAGTAACGCATTAAGTAAGATGACATGATGTAGAGGAATTAATGCAAGCAATATGACAAAAACCCCATCTTTTTATCCTCGATGGCAACAATACAATACGTGCCTTGCTGCCCCTACTATCACTGGCAACGGACACTTCAAGATTGAACCCAAAGCTAAGCACTTCTCCCATTGCAAGAAAAACCAATCTAGTTGGCCAAACCAAATGGATAGTTCGAAGAGAATTACAAAGATATCAAATCATGCATAAAAGAATTCAGAGAAGATTCAAATAATATTCATAGATAAGTTGATCATAAATCCACAATCCATCGGATCTCGGCAAACACACCGCAAAAAAGTATTACATCGAATAGATCTCCAAGAACATCGAGGAGAACATGGTATTGAGAATCAAAGAGAGAGAAGAAGCCATCTAGCTACTAGCTGTGGACCCGAAGGTCTGAGGTAAACTACTGACGCTTCATCGGAAGGGCAGCAAAGTTGATGTAGAAGCCCTCCATGATCAAATCCCCATCCGGCAGGGTGCCGGAAAAGGTCCCTAGATGGGATCTCACAGGTACAGAAGGTTGCAGCAGTGGAAAAGTGTTTTCATGGATGCCTCTAGTGGTTTGGGGATATTTGGGAATATATAGGCGAAAGAATTAGGTCAGGAGGTGCACGGGGGGGGGGGGGCACAAGCGTAGGGGGCACGCCCTACCCCCCTGGGCGTGCCCTCCGTCCTTGTGGCCACCTCGTGGCTCCTCCGACTTCATCTCCAAGTCTCCTGGTTTGCTTCTAGTCCAAGAAAAATCATCGTGAAGGTTTCATTCTGTTTGGACTCCGTTTGGTATTCCTTTTCCGCGAAACTCAAAAACAAGGAAAAAACATGAACTGGCACTAGGCTCTATGTTAATAGGTTAGTCCCAAAAATAATATAAAATAGCATATTAATGCATATAAAACATACAAAATAGATAATATAATAGCATGGAACAATAAAAAATTATAGATACATTGGAGACGTATCAAGCATCCCCAAGCTTAATTCCTACTCGTCCTCGAGTAGGTAAATGATAAAAACAAAATTTTTGATGTGGAATGCTACCTAACATATTTATCCGTGTAATTTTCTTTATTGTGGCATGAATGTTCAGATCCGTTAGATTCAAAACAAAAGTTTAATATTGACATAAAAACAACAATACTTCAATCATACTAACAAGGCAATTATATCTTCTCATAATAACATGGCCAAAGAAAGCTTATCCCTACAAAATCATATAGTTGGCTATGCTCCATCTTCATCACACAAAATATTCAAATCATGCACAACCCCGATGACAAGCCAAGCAATTGTTTCATACTTTTGGTGTTCTCAAACTTTATCAACTTTCATGCAATACATGAGCGTGAGCCATGGACATAGCACTTTAGGTGGAATAGAAGGTGGTTGTGAAGAAGACAAAAAGAAGAAGGAGATATTGTCACATCAACTAGGCGTATTAACGGGCTATGGAGATGCCCATCAATAGATATCAATGTGAGTGAGTAGGGATTGCCATGCAATGGATGCACTAGAGCTATAAGTTTATGAAAGCTCAAAAATAAACTAAGTGGGTGTGCATCCAACTCGCTTGCTCACGAAGACCTAGGTTAATTTTTAGGAAGCCCATCATTGGAATATACAAGCCAAGTTCTACAATGAAAAATTACCACTAGTATATGAAAGTGACAACATAGGAGACTCTCTATCATGAAGATCATGCTGCTACTTTGAAGCACAAGTGTGGTAAAAGGATAGTAACATTGTTCCTTTTCTCTTTTCTCTCTTTTTAGTGGGCCTTCTCTCATTTTTTGTCCTCTTATTATTATTATTTTTCGTCCGGAGTCTCATACCGACTTGTGGGGTAATCATAGTCTCCATCATCCTTTTCCTCACATGGGACAATGCTCTAATAATGAAGATCAGCACACTTCTATTTACTTACAACTCAAGAATTACAATCGACACTTAGAACAAAATATGACTCTATATGAAGGCCTCCGACGGTGTACCGGTATGTGCAATGAATCAAGAGTGACATGTATGAAAGACTTATAAAGGTGGCTTTGCCAAAAATACGATGTCAACTACATGATCATGCAAAGTAATATGACAATGATGAAACATGTCATAATAAATGGAACTGTGGAAAGTTGCATGGCAATATATCTCGAAATGGCTATGGAAATGCCATTATAGGTGGGTATGGTGGCTGTTTCGAGGAAGGTATATGGTGGGTGTATGGCATCGGTGAAAGTTGCGCGGCACTAGAGAGGCTAGCAATGGTGGAAGGGTGAGAGTGCGAATAATCCATGGACTCAACATTAGTCATAAAGAACTCACATACTTATTGCAAAAATCTATTAGTTATTGAAACAAAATACTATCCTAGGGGTATAGATTGGTAGGAAAAGACCATCGCTCATCCCCGACCACCACTCATAAGGAAGACAATCAATAAATAAATCATGCTCCGACTTCATCACATAACGGTTCACCATACGTGCATGCTACGGGAATCACGAACTTTAACACAAGTATTTCTCAAATTCACAATTACTCACTAGAATGACTCTAATATCACCATCTTTATGTTGGGGAACATAGTAATTTCAAAAAAAAAATCCTATGCACACGCAGGATCATGGTGATGCATAGCAACGAGAGGGGAGAGTGTTGTCTACGTACCCTCGTAGACCGTAAGCGAAAGCGTTTATCAACACAGTTGATGTAGTCGTACACCTTCACGATCCGTCCCGATCAAGTACCGAACATACGGCACCTCCGCGTTCAGCACACGTTCATCTCGATGACATCTTCGCCTTCTCGATCCAGCAAGAGGGGCGAAGTAGTAGATGAGTTCCGGCAGCACAACGGCGTGGTGGCGGTGTTGGTGAAGAACAATCTCCGCAGGGCTTCGCCTAAGCACTACGAAAACCATGACGGAGGATAAACTAGAGGGGACGGGGTAGCCGGCACACGGCTTGGTGTTTCTTGATGTGTCTTGGGTGCTAGCACTACCCCTCTATTTATATGTTGAGCCTTGGGGTCAAAACTTGGAGTAAAAGCCTCCACAAAGTTGGTTTCACCCGAAAGGTAAGAGTCCTTCTCGGACTCCAGGGCCAGACGCCAGGGTTCCCGGCGTCTGGACCCAGACGCCAGGGACCCTGGTGTCTGGCCCCTGGACTCCGCAAAACTTCCTTTTGCGCTTTCCAAAAACCTTGTGGGCTTTTCCTTTGGCCTAAATAAAGTGTTCTCGTACCCAAACATTTCGGGAAAGATCTGGAACCCCTTCCGGTGAATTCCGGAACCCTTCTGGAGACCAAACACTATTATCCCATATATCAAACTTTATCTCCGGACCATTCCGGAGTTCCTCGTCATGTCTGTGATCTTATCCGGAACTCCGAACAACATTCGGTTACCAACATACATAACTCATAAATATTATATCGTCAACAAACGTTAAGCGTGCGGACCCTATGGGTTCGAGAACTATGTAGACATGACTGAGACATTTCTTTGGTCAATAACCAATAGCGGAACCTGGATGCCCATATTGGCTCCTACATATTCTACGAAGATCTTTATCGGTCGAACCGCATAACAACATACGTTGTTCCCTTTGTCATCAGTATGTTACTTACCCGAGATTCAATCATCGGTATCTCAATACCTAGTTCAATCTCGTTACCGACAAGTCTCTTTACTCGTTCCGCAATACATCATCCAGCAACTAACTCATTAGTTACCATGCTTGCAAGGCTTATAGTGATGTGCATTACCGAGTGGGCCCAGAGATACCTCTCCGACAATCGGAGTGACAAATCCTAATCTTGAAATACGCCAACTCAACAAGTACCTTCGGAAACACCTGTAGAGCACCTTTATAATCACCCAGTTATGTTGTGACGTTTGGTAGCACACAAAGTGTTCCTCCGGTAAAACGGGAGTTGCATAATCTCATAGTCATAGGAACATGTATAAGTCATGAAGAAAGTAATAGCAACATACTAAACGATCAAGTGCTAAGCTAACGGAATGGGTCAAGTCAATCACATCATTCTCCTAATGATGTGATCTCGTTAATCAAATGACAACTCATGTCTATGGTCAGGAAACTTAACCATCTTCGATTAACGAGCTAGTCAAGTAGAGGCATACTAGTGACACTACGTTTGTCTATGTATTCACACATGTATTACATTTCTGGTTAATACAATTCTAGCATGAATAATAAACATTTATCATGAAATAAGGAAATAAATAATAACTTTATTATTGCCTCTAGGGCATATTTCCTTCAATCTCCTACTTGCACCAGAGTCAATAATCTAGTTCACATCGCCATGTGATTTAACACCAATAGTTCACATCACCATGTGATTAACACCTATAGTTCACATCGTCATGTGACCAACACCCAAAGGGTTTACTAGAGTCAATAATCTAGTTCACATCTCTATGTGATTAACTCCCAAAGAGTACTATGGTGTGATCATGTTTTGCTTGTGAGGGAAATTTAGTCTATGAGTCTGCCACATTCAGATCCGTATGTATTTTGCAAATTTTTATGTCAACAATGCTCTGCACGGAGCTACTCTAGCCAATTGCTCCCACTTTCAAAATGTATCCAGATTGAGACTTAGAGTCATCTGGATCAGTGTCAAAATTTGCATCGACATAACCCTTTACGACGAACCTTTTGTCACCTCCATAATTGAGAAACATATCCTTATTCCACTAAGGATAATTTTGACCGCTGTCCAGTGATCTACTCCTAGATCACTATTGTACTCCCTTGTTAAACCCAGTGTAGGGTATACAATAGATCTGGTACACAGCATAGCATACTTTATAGAAACTATGGCTGAGGCATAGAGAATGACTTTAATTCTCTTTCTATCTTCTGCCGTGGTCGGGCTTTGAGTCTTACTCAATTTCACACCTTGTAACACAGGTAAGAACTCTTTCTTTGACTGTTCCATTTTGAACTACTTCAAAATCTTGTTAAGGTATGTACTCATTGAAAAAACTTATCAAGCGTCTTGATCTATCTCTATAGATCTTGATGCTCAATATGTAAGTAGCTTCACCGATGTCTTTCTTTGAAAAACTCTTTTCAAAAACTCCTTTATGCTTTCCAAAAAATTCTACATTATTTCTGATCAACAATATGTCATTCACATATACTTATTAGAAATGTTGTAGTGCTCCCACTCACTTTCTTGTAAATACAGGCTTCACAGCAAGTCTGTATAAAACCATATGCTTTGATCACACTATCAAAACGTTTATTCCAACTCCGAGATGCTTGCACCAGTCCATTGATGGATTGCTGGAGCTTGCTCACTTTTTAGCACCTTTAGGATCGACAAAACCTTCAATTTGCATCATATAAAACTCTTCTTCCAGAAATCCATTCAGGAATGTAGTCTTTACATCCATTTGCCAAATTTCATAATCATAAAATGCGGCAATTGCTAACATGATTCGGACAAACTTAAGCATCGATACGAGTGAGAAAATCTCATCATAGTCAACACCTTGAACTTTTTGAAAACATTTTGCGACAATTCGAGCTTTGTAGATGTTGGGGAACGTAGCAGAAATTCAAAATTTTCTACGCAACACCAAGATCTATCTATGGAGTAATCTAGCAACGAGGGAAGGAGAGTGCATCTACATACCCTTGTAGATCGCTAAGCGGAAGCGTTCAAGTGAACGGGGTTGATGGAGTCATACTCGTCGTGATCCAAATCACCGATGATCCTAGCGCCGAATGGACGGCACCTCCGCGTTCAACACACATATGGAACGGAGACGTCTCCCACGCCTTGATCCAGCAAGGAGGAAGGAGAGGTTAAGTAAGAGAGTCCAACAGCAGCACGACGACGTGGTGGTGATGGAGTGGCAGTTCTCCGGCAGGGCTTCGCCAAGCTCTTGCGGAGGAGAAGAGGTGTTGGGGAGGGGAGGGGCTGCACCTTGGATGTCTTAATTTTGTGCCTAACTCGTAATTCAGATATTCATCTCTATGATCATATCATAGATATTTTATCCTCTTGTCACGACGATCTTTCAACTTCACCCTGAAATTACTTGAACCTTTCAATAATTCAGACTCGTGATACATCAAGTAAATATACTCAACATCTACTCAAATCATCTGTGAAGTAAGAACATAATGATATCCACTACACGCCTCAGCACTCATTGGACTACACACATCAAGATGTATTACTTCCAACAAGTTGCTTTCTTATTCCATCTTACTGAAAACGAGGCCTTTCAGTCATCTTGCTCATGTGGTATGATTTGCATGTCTCAAGTGATTCAAAATCAAGCGAGTCCAAAGATCCATCAACATGGAGCTTCTTCATGCGTTTTATACCATTGTGACTAAATTGCAGTGCCACAAGTATGTGGTACTATCATTACTATCTTATATCTTTTGGCATGAACATGTGTATCACTACGATCGAGATTCAATAAACCATTCATTTTAGGTGCAAGACCATTGAAGGTATTATTCAAATAAACAGAGTAACCATTATTCTCCTTAAATGAATAACCGTATTGCGATAGACATAATCCAATCATGTCTATGCTCAACGCAAACACCAATCTCGATGGTAGAGGGAGCGTGCGATGCTTGATCACATCAAGCTTGGGAAAAACTTCCAACACATATCGCCAGCTCACCTTTAGCTAGTCTCCGTTTACTCCGCAGCCTTTTATTTTGAGTTACTAACACTTAGCAACCAAACCGGTATCTAATACCATGGTGCTGCTAGGAGTACTAGTAAAGTACACATTAACACAATGTATATCCAATATACTTCCATCGACCTTGCCAGCCCTCTCATCTACCAAGTATCTAGGGTAATTCTGCTCCAGTGGCTGTTCCCCTTATTACAGAAGCACCTAGTCTCGGGTTTGGGTTCAACCTTGGGTTTCTTCACTAGAGCAGCAGTTGATTTGCCGTTTCATGAAGTATCCCTTCTTGCCCTTGCCCTTCTTGAAACTAGTGGTTCCACCAACCATCAACAATTGATGCTCCTTCTTGATTTCTACTTTTGTGTTGTCAAACATCGCGAATATCTCAAGGATCATCATATATGTCCCTGATATATTATAGTTCATCGCGAAGCTCTAGCAGCTTGGTGGTAATGACTTCGGAGAAACATCACTATCTCATCTGGAAGATCAACTCCTACTCGATTCAAATGATTGTTGTACTCAGACAATCTGAGCACAAGCTCAATAATTGAGCTTTTCTCCCTTAGTTTGCAGGCTAAGAAAATCGTCGGAGGTCTTGTACCTCTTGACGTGGGCACGAGCCTGAAATCCCAATTTCAGCCCTCGAAACATCGCATATGCTTCGCGATGTTTCAAAACGTCTTCGGTGCCTCAACTCTAAACCGTTTAACTGAACTATCACGTAGTTATCAAAACGTGTATGTCAGATGTTCGCAACATCCACAGACAACGTTCGAGGTTCAGCACACTGAGCGGTGCATTAAGGACATAAGCCATCTATGAAGCAATGAGGACAATTCTCAGTTTACGGACCTAGTCCGCATAATTGCTACTATCAACTTTCAACTAAATTTTCTCTAGGAACGTATCTAAACAGTAGAACTGAAGCGCGAGCTACGACATAATTTGCGAAGACCTTTTGACTTTGTTCATGATAATTAAGTTCATCTTATGAACTCCCACTTAGATAGACATCCCTCTAGTCATCTAAGTGATTACATGATCCGAGTCAACTAGGCCGTGTCCGATCATCACGTGAGACGGACTAGTCATCATCGGTGAACATCTTCATGTTGATCGTATATACCATATGACTCATGCTCGACCATTCGGTCTCTTGTGTTCCGAGGCCATGTCTGTACATGCTAGGCTCGTCAAGTCAACCTAAGTGTTTCGCGTGTGTACATCTGTCTTACACCCGTTGTATGTGAACGTTAGAATCTATCACACCCGATCATCACGTGGTGCTTCAAAACGACGAACTTTTGCAACGGTGCACAGTTAGGGGGAACACTTTCTTGAAATTTTAATGAGGGATCATCTTATTTACTATCGCCGTTCTAAGCAAATAAGATGCAAAAAGCATGATAAACATCAGATGCAATCAAAAAGTGACATGATATGGCCAATATCATTTTGCTCCTTTTGATCTCCATCTTCGGGGCTCCATGATCATCATCGTCACCGGCATGACACCATGATCTCCATCATCGTGTCTTCATGAAGTTGTCTCACCAACTATTACTTCTACTACTACAGCTAACGGTTAGCAATAAAGTAAAGTAATTACATGACGTTTATGTTGACACGCAGGTCATAAATAAATTAAGACAACTCCTATGGCTCCTGCCGGTTGTCATACTCATCGACATGCAAGTCATGATTCCTATTACAAGAACATGATCATCTCATACATCACATATATCATTCATCACATCCTTTGGCCATATCACATCACAAAACACTTGCTCAAAAACAAGTTAGACGTCCTCTAATTGTTGTTGCAAGTTTTTACGTGGCTGCTATAGGTTGCTAGCAAGAACGTTTCTTACCTACGCCAAAACCACAACGTGAATTGCCAATTTCCATTTACCCTTCATAAGGGCCCTGTTCATCGAATCCGATCCGACTAAAGTGGGAGAGACAGACACCCGCCAGCCACCTTATGCAACTAGTGCATGTCAGTCGGTGGAACCGGTCTCGCGTAAGCGTACGTGTAAGGTTGGTCCGGGCCGCTTCATCCCACAATGCCGCCGAATCAAGATAAGACTAGTAACGGCAAGTAAATTGACAAAATCGACGCCCACAACTACTTTGTGTTCTACTCGTGCATAGAAACTACGCATAGACCTAGCTCATGATGCCACTGTTGGGGAACGTAGCAGAAAGTCAAAATTTTCTACGCAACACCAAGATCTATCTATGGAGTAATCTAGCAACGAGGGAAGGAGAGTGCATCTACATACCCTTGTAGATCGCTAAGCGGAAGCATTCAAGTGAATGGGGTTGATGGAGTCGTACTCGCCGTGATCCAAATCACCGATGATCCTAGTGCCGAACGGACGGCACCTCCGTGTTCAACACACGTACAGCCCGGTGAAGTCTCCTACGCCTTGATCCAGCAAGGGGAGAAGGAGAGGTTGGGGAAGACTCCATCCAGCAGCAGCACGATGGCGTGGTGGTGGTGGAGGAGCGCGGGACTCCAGCAGGGCTTCGCCAAGCACTACGAGAGACGAGGAGGGAGAGGGGTAGGGCTGCGCCAACAGGGAGAGCAAATCACATGTGTTGGGCAGCCCCAAACCTCAAGTATATATAGGGGAGGGAGGGGCTGCGCCCCCACCTAGGGTTCCCTCCCTAAGGGGTGGCGGCAGCCCCCAGATCCCATCTGGGTGGCGGCCAGGTGGAGGGGAGAGGGAGGCGCACCAGGCATGGGCCCTAAGGCCCATCTGCCCTTAGGGTTTGCCCCCCCTCCTCCCTTAGCCTTGGGCCCTTGTGGGGGGCGCACCAGCCCACCTGGGGCTGGTCCCCTCCCACACTTGGCCCATGCAGCCCTCCGGGGCTGGTGGCCCCACTTGGTGGACCCCCGGGACCCTCCCGGTGGTCCCGGTACTTACCGATAAACCCGAAACTTTTCCGGACCAAAACAGGACTTCCCATATATAAATCTTTACCTCCGGACCATTCCGGAACTCCTCGTGACGTCCGGGATCTCATCCGGGACTCCGAACAACATTCGGTAACCACGTATATCTATTCCCTATAACCCTAGCATCATCGAACCTTAAGTGTGTAGACCCTACGGGTTCGGGAACATGCAGACATGACCGAGACACTCTCCGGTCAATAACCAACAGCGGGATCTGGATACCCATGTTGGCTCCCACATGTCCACGATGATCTCATCGGATGAACCACGATGTCAAGGATTAATCAATCCCGTATACAATTCCCTTTGTCTATCGGTACGATACTTGCCCGAGATTCGATCGTCGGTATCCCGATACCTTGTTCAATCTCGTTACCGGCAAGTCTCTTTACTCGTTCCGTAACACATCATCCCGTGATCAACTCCTTGATCACATTGTGCACATTATGATGATGTCCTACCGAGTGGGCCCAGAGATACCTCTCCGTCACACGGAGTGACAAATCCCAGTCTCGATTCGTGCCAACCCAACAGACACTTTCGATACCTGTAGTGTACCTTTATAGCCACCCAGTTACGTTGTGACGTTTGGCACACCCAAAGCACTCCTACGGTATCCGGGAGTTGCACAATCTCATGGTCTAAGGAAATGATACTTGACAAAAAGCTTTCCTACGTGTCACCAAGATCTATCTATGGAGAAACCAGCAACGAGGGAAGGAGAGTGCATCTACATACCCTTGTAGATCGCTAAGCGGAAGCGTTCAAGAGAACGGGGTTGAAGGAGTCGTACTCGTCGTGATCCAAATCACCGGAGATCCTAGTGCCGAACGGACGGCACCTCCGCGTTCAACACACGTACAGCCCGGTGACGTCTCCCATGCCTTGATCCAGCAAGGAGAGAGGGAGAGGTTGAGGAAGACTCCATCCAGCAGCAGCACAACGGCGTGGTGGTGGTGGAGGAGCGTAGTGCCAAGCAGGAGACAACTCGTGTGTCTTGGCAGCCCAAACCTCAAGTATATATAGGGGAGGGAGGGGCTGCGCCCCCACCTAGGGTTCCCTCCCTAGGGGTGGCGGCAGCCCCCAGATCCCATCTGGGTGGCGGCCAGGTGGAGGGAGAGGGAGGCGCACCAGGCATGGGCCCTAAGGCCCATCTGCCCTTAGGGTTTGCCCCCCTTCCTCCCCTTAGGCGCCTTGGGCCCTTGTGGGGGGCGCACCAGCCCACCTGGGGCTGGTCCCCTCCCACACTTGGCCCATGCAGCCCTCCGGGGCTTGTGGCCCCACTTGGTGGACCCCCGGGACCCTCCCGGTGGTCCCGGTACGTTACCGATAAAACCCGAAACTTTTCCGGTACCAAAACAGGACTTCCCATATATAAATCTTTACCTCCGGACCATTCCGGAACTCCTCGTGACATCCGGGATCTCATCCGGGACTCCGAACAACATTCGGTAACCACATACATTCCCTTTATAACCCTAGCGTCATCGAACCTTAAGTGTGTAGACCCTACGGGTTCGGGAACCATGCAGACATGACCGAGACGTTCTCCGGTCAATAACCAACAGCGGGATCTGGATACCCATGTTGGCTCCCACATGTTCCACGATGATCTCATCGGATGAACCACGATGTCGAGGATTCGATCAATCCCGTATTCAATTCCCTTTGTCTAGCGGTACGATACTTGCCCGAGATTCGATCGTCGGTATCCCGATACCTCGTTCAATCTCGTTACCGGCAAGTCTCTTTACTCGTTCCGTAACACATCATCCCGTGATCAACTCCTTGGTCACATTGTGCACATTATGATGATGTCCTACCGAGTGGGCCCAGAGATACCTCTCCGTCACACGGAGTGACAAATCCCAGTCTCGATTCGTGCCAACCCAACAGACACTTTCGGAGATACCCCTAGTGCACCTTTATAGCCACCCAGTTACGTTGTGACGTTTGGCAACCCAAAGTATTCCTACGGTATCCGGGAGTTGCACAATCTCATGGTCTAAGGAAATGATACTTGACATTAGAAAAGCTTTAGCAAACGAACTACACGATCTTGTGCTAGGCTTAGGATTGGGTCTTGTCCATCACATCATTCTCCTCTAATGATGTGATCCCGTTATCAACGACATCCAATGTCCATGGTCAGGAAACCTAACCATCTATTGATCAACGAGCTAGTCAACTAGAGGCTTACTAGGGACATGGTGTTGTCTATGTATCCACACATGTATCTGAGTTTCCTATCAATACAATTCTAGCATGGATAATAAAATTATCATGAACAAGGAAATATAATAATAACCAATTTATTATTGCCTCTAGGGCATATTTCCAAAAAAACCATCGCTCGTCCCCGACCGCCACTCATAAGAAGGACAATCAATAAATAAATCATGCTCCGACTTCATCACATAACGGTTCACCATACGTGCATGCTACGGGAATCACAAACTTCAACACAAGTATTTCTCAAATTCACAACTACTCAACTAGCATGACTCTAATATCACCATCTCCATATCTCAAAACAATTATCAAGTATCAAACTTCTCATAGTATTCAATGCACTTCTATGAAAGTTTTTATATTATTCCTAAAAGAAAATTTCCATGTTGTTCTAAAGGACTCTCAAAATAATATAAGTGAAGCATGAGAGCTCAATTATTTCTATAAATCAAATCCACCGCCGTGCTCTAAAAGATATAAGTGAAGAACTAGAGCAAAAACTATATAGCTCAAAAGATATAAGTGAAACACATAGAGTATTCTAATAATTTTCAAATCATCTGAGTCTCTCTCAAAAGGTGTGTAAAGCAAGATGATTGTGGTAAACTAAAAAGCAAAGACTCAAATCATACAAGACGCTCCAAGCAAAACACATAATCATGTGGTGAATAAAAATATAGCTCCAAGTAAAGTTACCGATAGAAGTAGACGAAAGAGGGGATGTCTTCCGGGGCATCCCCAAGCTTTGGATTTTAGGTGTCCTTAGATTATCTTGGGGGTGCCATGGGCATCCCAAAGCTTAGGCTCTTGCCACTCCTTGTTCCATAATCCATCAAATCTTTACCCAAAACTTGAAAACTTCACAACACAAAACTTAGAGTAGGAAATCTCGTGAGCTCTGTTAGCGAAAGAAAACAAAAGACCACTTAAAGGTACTGTAATTAAATCATTATTTATTTATATTGGTGTTAAACCTACTGTATTACAACTTCTCTATGGTTTATAAACTATTTTACTAGCCATAGATTCATCAAAATAAGCAAACAACACACGAAAAACAGAATCTGTGAAAAACAGAACAGTCTGTAGTAATCTGTAGCTAGCGCAAGATCTGGAACCCCAAAAATTCTAAAATAAATTGCTGGACGTGAGGAATTTATCTATTAATCATCTTCAGAAAGAATTAACTAACTATCACTTTCCAAATAAAAATGGCAGCAGTTCTCGTGAGCGCTAAAGTTTCTGTTTTTTACAGCAAGATATCAAGACTTTCCCCAAGTCTTCCCAATGGTTCTACTTGGCACAAACACTAATTAAACACAAAAAACACAACCAAAACAGAGGCTAGATAAACTATTTATTACTAAACAGGAGCAAAAAGCAAGTAATAAAAATAAAATTGGTTTTCCTCCCAACAAGCGCTATCGTTTAACGCCCCTAGCTAGGCATAAAAAGCAAGGATAGATCTAGGTATTGCCATCTTTGGTAGGCAATCCATAAGTGGCTCTCATAATAGATTCATAAGGTAATTTAATTTTATTTCTAGGAAAGTGTTCCATGCCTTTCCTTAATGGAAATTGGAATCTAATATTTCCTTCCTTCATATCAATAATTGCACCAATCGTTCTAAGGAAAGGTCTACCAAGAATAATAGGACATGAAGGATTGCAATCTATGTCAAGAACGATAAAATCTACGGGCAAATAATTCCTATTTGCGACAATAAGAACATCATTAATTCTTCCCATTGGTTTCTTAATAGTGGAATCCGCAAGGTGCAAGTTTAAAGAGCAATCATCAAAATCACGGAAACCTAACAAATCACACAAAGTCTTTGGAATCGTGGAAACACTAGCACCCAAATCACACAAAGCATAGAATTCATGATCTTTAATCTTAATTTTAATAGTTGGTTCCCGCTCATCATAAAGTTTTCTAGGGATAGAAACTTCCAACTCAAGTTTTTCTTCATAAGATTGCATCAAGGCATCAACGATATGTTTAGTAAACGCTTTGTTTTGACTATAAGCATGAGGAGAATTTAGCACGGATTGCAACAAGGAAATACAATCAATCAAAGAACAATTTTCATAATTAAATTCCTTGGAATACAAAATCATAATTAAATTCCTTGAAATACAAAATAGTGGGTTTAGCAACATCTTGGGTTTTAATTTCTTCAATCCCACTTTCATCAAATTTAGCATCAAGATCTAAAAACTCCGAATTTTTGGAACACCTTCTAGGTAAAGGTGGATCATATTCAGTCCCATCATTAGCAAGATTCATATTGCAAAACAAAGATTTAATAGGGGACACATCAATAACTTTTAGATCTTCATCTTTATTTTCATAAAAATCAGGTTTAGCGGCCATCCTATTAACTAAGGTAGCCTGCTTATCCGAAATTTCAGCAGTCAATTTCTCAAGACGAGCAATTTGGGATCTTAAACCATCAAATTCTTTAGACATATCATCGAGCTCTTTATTCATAAAACTCATAAAACTTTTCTATTCCTTAAGCTCGTTTATGAATAAATTAATATGCTCAAATTGCAAAACCATAAAACTCGTGACATTGCTTTCGATCTCTTCTAACCTTTTAAGGTGAAGATCACCAAATCTAGGTAGAGCCGTCGTGACAAGCAAGCAATCCAACACACAAGAAAACAAAAAGCAAGCGGGCAAAAAGAGGCAAATAGAGAAATAGAGGGAGGAGAGAGAGAGAGAGACAGGGCGAATAAAACGGCAAGGGTGAAGTGGGGGAGAGGAAAACGAGAGCCAAATGGAAAATAATGTAATGCGGAAGATAAGGGTTGTGATGGGTACTTGGTATGTTGACTTTTGCATAGACTCCCCGGCAACGGCGCCAGAAATCTTCTTGCTACATCTTGAGCACTGCGTTGGATTTCCTTGAAGAGGAAAGAATGATGCAGCAAAGTAGCGTAAGTATTTCCCTCAGTTTTTAAGAACCAAGGTATCAATCCAGTAGGAGGCTACGCGTGAGTCCCTCGTACCTGCACAAAACAAATAACTCCTCGCAACCAATGCGATAAGGGGTTGTCAATCCCTTCACGGTCACTTACGAGAGTGACATCTGATAGATATGATAGAATGATATTTTTGGTATTTTTGTGATAAAGATGCAAAGTAAAATAAAAGCAAAGGAAATAACTAACTATTAGAAGATTCATATGATGAAGATAGACCCGGGGGCCATAGGTTTCACTAGTGGCTTCTCTCAAGAGCATAAGTATTTTACCGTGGGTGAACGAATTACTGTTGAGCAATTAACAGAATTGAGCATAGTTATGACAATATCTAGGTATGATCATGTATATAGGCATCACGTCCGAGACAAGTAGACCGACTCCTGCCTGGATCTACTACTATTACTCCACTCATCGACCGCTATCCAGCATGCATCTAGAGTATTAAGTTCATGAAAACAGAGTAACGCCTTAAGCAAGATGACATGATGTAGAGGGATAAATTCATGCAATATGATAAAAACCCCATCTTGTTATCCTCGATGGCAACAATACAATACGTGCCTTGCTGCCCCTACTGTCACTTGGAAAGGACACCTCAAGATTGAACCCAAAGCTAAGCACTTCTCCCATTGGAAGAAAGATCAATCTAGTAGGCCAAACCAAACTGATAATTCGAAGAGACTTGCAAAGATAACCAATCATACATAAAAGAATACAGAGAAGATTCAAATATTGTTCATGGATAATCTTGATCATAAACCCACAATTCATCAGTCTCAACAAACACACCGCAAAAAGAAGATTACATCGAATTGATCTCCACAAGAGAGGGGGAGAACATTGTATTGATATCCAAAAAGAGAGATGAAGCCATCTAGCTAATAACTATGGACCCGAAGGTCTGAGGTAAACTACTCACACTTCATCGGAGAGGCTATGGTGTTGATGTAGAAGCCCTCCGTGATGGATGCCCCCTCCGGCAGAGCTCCGGAACAGGCCCCAAGATGGGATCTCGTGGATACAGAAGGTTGCAGCGGTGGAATTAGGGTTTTGGCTCCGTATCTGATCGTTTGGGGGTACGTAGGTATATATAGGAGGAATGAGTACGTCGGTGGAGCAATAGGGGGCCCACGAGGGTGGAGGGCGCGCCCCCTACCTCGTGGCCTCCCTGTTGGTTGCTTGACGTAGGGTCCAAGTCTCCTAGGTCTTGTTCGTTCCAAAAATCACGTTCCCGAAGGTTTCATTCCGTTTGGACTCCGTTTGATATTCCTTTTCTTCGAAACCCTAAAATAGGCAAAAACAGCAATTCTGGGCTGGGCCTCCGGTTAATAGGTTAGTCCCAAAAGTAATATAAAAGTGGATAATAAAGCCCAATAATGTCCAAAAGAGTAGATAATATAGCATGGAGCAATCAAAAATTATAGATACGTTGGAGACGTATCAGTAGGTAAATGATAAAAACAGAATTTTTGATGTGGAATGCTACCTAACATATTTATCCATGTAGTTCTCTTTATTGTGGCAAGAATATTCAGATCCATAAGATTCAAGACAAAAGTTTAATATTGACATAAAAATAATAATACTTTAAGCACACTAACAAAGCAATTATGTCTTCTCAAAATAACATGGCCAAAGAAAGCTATCCCTACAAAATCATATAGTCTGGCTATGCTCCATCTTCACCACACAACGTATTTAAATCATGCACAACCCGGATGACAAGCCAAGCAATTGTTTCATACTTTTGATATTCTCAAACTTTTTCAATCTTCACGTAATACATGAGCGTGAGCCATGGACATAGCACTATATGTGGAATAGAAGGGTGGTTGTGGAGAAGACAAAAAGGGAGAAGATAGTCTCACATCAACTAGGCGTATCAACGGGCTATGGAGATGCCCATCAATAGATATCAATGTGAGTGAGTAGGGATTGCCATGCAACGGATGCACTAGAGCTATAAGTGTATGAAAGCTCAACAAAAATAACTAAGTGGGTGTGCATTCAACTTGCTTGCTCACGAAGACCTAGGGCATTTTGAGGAAGCCCATCATTGGAATATACAAGCCAAGTTCTATAATGAAAATTTCCCACTAGTATATGAAAGTGACAACATAGGAGACTCTCTATCATGAAGATCATGGTGCTACTTTGAAGCACAAGTGTGGTAAAAGGATAGTAGCATTTCCCCTTCTCTCTTTTTCTCTCATTTTTTTGGGCCTTCTCTTTTTTATGGCCTCTTTTCTCTTTTTTTATTTGGGCTTCTTTGGACCCTTTTATTTTTTTCGCCAAGAGTCTCATCCCGACTTGTGGGGGAATCATAGTCTCCATCATCCTTTCCTCACTGGGACAGTGCTCTAATAATGATGATCATCACACTTTTATTTACTTACAACTCAAGAATTACAACTCGATACTTAGAACAAAATATGACTCTATATGAATGCCTCCGGCGGTGTACCGGGATGTGCAATGACTCATGACTGACATGTATGAAAGAATTATGAATGGTGGCTTTGCCACAAATACAATGTCAACTACATGATCATGCAAATCAATCTGACAATGATGAAATGTGTCATAATAACGGAACGGTGGAAAGTTGCATGGCAATATATCTCGGAATGGCTATGGAAATGCCATAATAGGTAGGTATGGTGGCTGTTTTGAGGAAGGTATATGCACTACACCACACACCAGAATTCCCTACCGACTTGTATTGGGAAAAAGTCACTATTGCCAACCCACAGTCTGCTATTAAAATTTCTAACAGACTGTGAGTCAGGAAATCTATATATAGCGACCCGCTGTTGGTCGGGAATGCTATAGCATATATCGTCCAATAGTCAGTCGGGAAATCTGTTATGGCCAATGGACCATTGGTCGTTAAATATCCCCGACCAATAGTTAGGCTCTACATGGGCCTCATGCGTGAATAGCCAAATTTTAGCGCCATTAGCCGGCCCAACCCGTGAAGTTTTTTTTCTCCAAATCACAGGCACGCCGCTCCTTTTGTTCCCCACGCACCAAACCCTAGCTCCTTTCGTTCCCCATGCACGCTGCTGGCCCAGAGATGCGACCTCACCCTTCCCTCCCATGGTTCCACTGCTCCCAACCCATAGCCGCCTCCCTCTCCCCTCCTCCCTCTCTACTCCGTTCCATGGTACTAGATCTGAAGGGGGCAAGGTCTCTTTGCTCCCAGTGGTCCAGAGTGAGGTAGGCGGCCTCCGCTCCCTCCTCTTCCGATGACAGGTGCCTCCATCTCTCCGACCAGCCTTCTGTGACCAGGAGGTAGCCATCTATGGCGGCAACACAATTGGTAAGGTCTCTTTCTCACTCGTGTTGTCTCCCTCCACTCCCCCCTCCAGGCTATAGTGTGCAGATTTGAAACTCTAGTGTGTAGATTTATACTTTTCTAAAAAGTATTTTCATGAATTGGTTATATTCCTTCAGTTGTTCATCCCAACCCCTCTACATATCCGACCCACTCTTATGTAGTTTATTATTATATGAGAGGAAGGGGCATGGGACTGTTAGTTAATTACAATTGTATCTCTATGTTTTCAGCAAGAAAGAGAATGACATAGTTAAACATTCAGATTTAAGCAATATATGAATGAAACATTTGTTCTAAAGTCTAGTAACGATATAAAATAGAAGTTCTTTTAATTTACTGAAACTAACTTTTACCTGAGTGATGTGCTAAGGTCAACCTCTATACATGCACATCCCTAAACTGAAAATACACTCATGGACCAATTTCTGATAGAACAAAATAGATATGATGCTTGCTTTGTGAGTGAGTACCATATTGCACAATAACTCTGAATAAAATGCTTGGTTAGAAATAAACTGAACTAAACTATTGACATCAGAGAACATACAATTATGAGTTTAATTTCTCAGTTACAGCAATAGTTGTACTGTATTTGTAATTATACATTTTTACCATGCCAATAAATATTTGGTTCGGAGCCCTTGATCATGACAACTATAAATCAGCAAACACATTACATATGTTCAGTAAAGCCTTTCAATATCTTTTCCATCGTTGTCACAAAATAAACACCTCAAGTAGTATGTTTGAGCATCCATTCCTAGTGGCGCATACTTTATGTGGTGATTACTTGGTATATATGTCTTGCTTACAAATCTTAACTAAAGATCCATTTGTAATGTGTAATTTTGTAGCTAAAATGGTCTAATTCTAAAACCTTGCAACTGCTACATATGCATGAACATTGTTATTCAGAGTATTAGTTGCACTTTAGTACAGAAAATTTAGGTTTCGGGAAAAAAATTACAACCCTTTGAATTGAGAAATACCTTCAGGTTGCACAAAAAGTCCAAGTGATCATACTAATTGTTCAGACTTTCAATTGAGCATTGTAAAATTCTCACAAATATAAGAGTATATTTATTCCTTGTGCTCTGAGAACAAGAACTTCAGCTTATTTAACCCTGGTATGAATAAATAGCTCCAAAATCACAATTAGCCTTTTCTTTTTCTTTATATGTTCAGGGCACTTGTGCACACGGATTCCTGCTTCTGCGTACTCGTCATCCCCACATGGCTGCCATTTTCCCACGCCAACGTGGGCTTGTGCCGGCGCCACCATCACACATGTGCCAACAGTGGCGCTTTTTGTTCATACGCAAGCAGCCGGTGATGCCACCTCTCAGCTCTCTCTCATGGCTCCACCGCCCCAACCCAGACCAGCTAGATCTACGTGGGACAACGTCCCTTCGCTCTCAGTGGTCAGGTCCAAGGCAGCCAGCCTCTGCTTCCTCTGCTTCCGGTGATTAGGGGCTTGGTGGTAGGTGCCCCCATCTCTCCCCACTTTAGGAGAAGTTCAGATTCCAACTCCCACTGGTGGACCAGATCTTTTTACTTTGTTGTAAGTTTAATCTCTTCCAAAAAGAAATTGTGCTGCTTTGGTTCATGGAAGCAGAAGTCCTTGAACTAGTAAAGTTCAAACCCTAACATTCTATCACTATTATTGTTTGCATTCTAAGGTTGTTAGCAAATTGAAATTGAAAATTATTTTTTTGTAGGGGAAATGAATCTTTAGTAAGTTTGGGTAAAAAGGCCACTGGAAGATGTCCGTAGTCATACGCATGCATCCCATCGACTTGATGCCACTACAGTACACTCTTTGAAGAACCTCTGTAAGTATTTATGTGAGATAGCAAGCAATGTTGGATGCCCTCACTGATTACTTCTGATTGTCATATAGGACCATGTGCTTGTCCAGTAAACACATCTCCAGTTTTGTATTAATTATTTGGTACAAACGGAATACATGTATCACTTTTGTAAATGCTTCCTTGTACAAATATCAAGCTGTAACATTATATTCTATTTAGGTCCAAGAAGTAATAGTTGGTTTCAACATTAAAATACCACTTGAATTCTTCTAGTGGGCGTCTGAACAAATGCGGCATCTTTGTCATCCCGTCAGTAAGGTAATTTCGGTCACTTATCTGAACAAAAGGGGCTCTGATCTCTTAATGAAAGTGGGTTCCATTGGGGATCCTTTTATTGGAAAAGATAATCTATTCACATGGGGGTTGGGTTCTTGTTGATGAACTGAAACATGCTACTCTTAAATTAGAGAACATGAAACTATATGCTTAGTTGATACTGGACCTTTATGTTGTTCTTTTTTCATATGGTGAAAAAGAGAGTTCATATTTTTCATATGGCCATGTTATCCTATAGAACAAAAATAGGGATATGTTGACATTCGACTATTATGTCATCATTCTTCCATGATGTTTTGCCTGCTGTTAATATCATGTTCTCCAACTGACACATTCTTGCAAGAAATCAGAATTGATGAAATAATTTTGAGCACTTACTTTGTAGAATTTTATGTTTACAAGAAGAGTTACTGGTTACAAAGATTAAACAGACAAATCTCTTTTTCAGCAAGCTGCTTTAGATCCCACTAAGACAAATTAGAAGTGTGCTGCTGCTAGTGTGTATACTGGAACATAATGCATGGTTGACATGAATGCTATTGAAAATTTTGAGTTGTTATGGTGTTCCAAATAACTTAAAGTTGTTAAAATTAACTGAACCATAATACTCTCGAATTAAAGAGGAAGAAATTGGGAGCTATTGTGTATACTATATTGGAACATAATGCATGGTTGACATAAATGCTATTGGAACTATTTGTGAATTTTCAGCACTAAACTGTATTTGGCTGAGTATATCAATATTCAAACTTGTTTGTGTTGCTTTCACTATTTTTTGAGCCTTTAATCGTTCTATTGGTAAGCGGATATTAATAAAATTTATCTCAAGGAGAAACTGAAAGAATTCCAGATCTTAACGAATATATACCTTGGTCTGTGAGGATCTAAAGAAACCTTTTATCCTTTACAGGTAGTGGAGCAATATTTATTATATATGGTTGAGGGCGTCAATCAATGTTGGGAGTTGGGACAAGGAAACTCATGACTACAATATATGGCTACCACATTTGACCAGGCGCATTTATCTTGAGCATAGCTAGATCGAAATATATCTTTCCTGGGCTGGCATGTGAAGGTAACTTGACCCATCCTGTTTATTTTGTGAAACTTAAAGTCAAAATAAGGGATGTATTCACCAGCTAGTCAATCTCCTTTCAGGAAGAATAGTACAAATAACTCTACACTTAGCACACATCTGCTATG